>NC_041396.2:188192383-188494050 GCF_900747795.2 Erpetoichthys calabaricus | reverse complement strand
TGAATGAGTCAGTCAAACAGGTTCCAGTTATGACCATTACGCGTAGAATTTCGAAATAAAACCTGCCTAACTTTTGTAAGTAAGCTGTAAGGAATGAGCCTGCCAAATTTCAGACTTCTACCTACACGGGAAGTTGGAGAATTAGTGATGAGTGAGTCAGTCAAACAGGTTCCAGTTATGACCATTACGCGTAGAATTTCGAAATAAAACCTGCCTAACTTTTGTAAGTAAGCTGTAAGGAATGAGCCTGCCAAATTTCACACTTCTACCTACACGGGAAGTTGGAGAATTAGTGATGAGTGAGTCAGTGAGTCAGTCAGTCAGTCAGTCAGTCAGTGAGTCAGTGAGGGCTTTGCCTTTTATTAGTATAGATAGTACATTAAATACAGTTGACATCAGAAGTTTACATACACTTAGGGTGAATTTTTTAAAACTCACTTTATAACCATCCACAGATTTTATACTAACAAAGCTATACATTTGCCATATTGTTTAAGACATCTATTTTGTGTAAGGCAAGAGTAATGTTTCCCAACAATGTTCACAGACAGAGTATTTCATTTTTTAGTGTTAGTATAAAATCTTTTGAGGGGTTATAAAGTGAGTCTTAAAGAATTCACCCTAACTGTATGTAAACTTCTGACTTCAGCTGTATGTATTGTGGAATATGGCCGGCCGTTCATCCCGGCCAATACCCCCAAGCCGCCAGGTGGAGCTCTCCCTGCAGCATGGAGGTGCCCCAAAGGCCAGCAGGGAATCCTGGACAATGGAGTTTTTATCCACAGCCCTGCTGGATACCATGGGGGCCACTAGAGGATGCTGCAGGGAGGCCCAAGGATTATTACGTGCCCTACGCCCCGGAAGTACATCTTAGTCACAGTGACAGGAGGAATAACGTGCTTCCGGGATGAAGAAGAGAACTTTTTATCTGACCCGGAAGTGATGGAAAGTCACATGGATTGGGGGGTTGGAAACACTTCCGGGTCAGGGACTATAAAAGGAACATGAGAAATCCCAGACGGCGAGCTGAGCTGGGAGGAAGGGTAGCAATGCGTCTGGGAATGGAGGATTGTTATTGATCAGTGATTTGTGTGTTATTTATGAGTATAGTGGAGTGGAAGGTGCTTGGTGCACATTATTATTATAAAATAAATAATAATTGGGCTTTTATCTGGTGTCTAGTGTCTGGAACAAGGGTTCAAGGGAGCGATAGCGCCCTCTATCTGTTACAGTATTTAATATATTAAAGAATGTGATGTTTACCTTGTACTTGAATTAGCCAGGATACTGGTTACTTTAACAAAAGCTTCAATCACAGGGTGATGCTATAAAACAGAACTCAAAAACCCAGACCCTTGTACAACACCTCTGTTTTTGACTGTGTTTTATTCTTGACCTGGTTGCTCTCTATATGCAGTTTTAACATTCTGCCCATGTTTTCATGGTTTCACCAGTTACGTCAATTTCTTCCCATATCCCATGAACATGTAAGGTATATTGACTCTGAACTGGCCCAGTATGATACAGTGTTAAGTAACTGTCTACATGCATCCTGGGATGGGCTGCCATTTCTATGTTACTGCAAGTTTACTTTGATAATGGTGTTTATGTATGCAAGTGTTGAAAGGTTTTGTGCTTGACTGTTATTGCATCATATTACGGTTGCATATATTTGCCTGTACTCTGTGATTTCCAAGAATGTATTGAATTGAACTGAACTATGTTCAGTCCTGGGTTGGCTTGCTCAACGTGTGATGGAATAGTTAAAACCCGGGGAAAACAATATTGAAAAAACAGCATTTCAATAGAAATAAGTGATTACCCAGAAAAATGTCAAAATCATTTCAGCAGGCCACACTGTTTTTCATTACGCACTGTTAATCTAAGAATGTACTCTTGTCCATTTCTGAGAAAAGTTATAAGCATTCCTAGCCAGTCAGGCCAAAGGAATGCTCTTTTAGCCCAATTAAATAAACTCTTTATTTCTCTTTCACGCCAGAATGGTGACAGAATGGTAACAGCTTTAGACCAACCTGTGAATTTATAAAATTAGCTACTACTGTAATGTAGTACAAACCTCTTTGGTTTTATATGTAATGATGAGCTTAACTGGGGAAACAAATGTATTTCCCTGCATGAAATGGCACAGCTTTAGCTTTCACTTTAATTCAGCGGCTGTTGATAATTCAATGTACTCTTAACCCTGCTTCAATAGATGTATGAGTACAATATAGGAAGATGGCAACAGTTTGCTGCTTTGCAAATGAGAACATAGCATTTCTATTAATGAATGAGAACAAAAAATTACTTGCAAAATAGTGTAGTGTTTCATAGTCTCATTGTACCCTTTAGTAAACAGTGGTGCGTGGTGCAAATCTGAACCTGTCTTTTAGTACCTTTCTTTATTTTCTGCTTTGTACATTGGCATTCAAATAGCCCAGGCTTCTGATTGTTGACAGCCAATTTTCCACTTCAGTATGGTCATGTTATTGTAATATGACAACTATATATAGAAAAATGACACTGACACCAGTATTTTGGGAAAAGACACATGCTTCACTTCCTCTGGATGATATAAAAGCTGTCTTCAGGTTTCAAAGATGAGTAAAGCACTTTGTAATTTCAGCAGACTATAGCAAATCACAAACATGAGCAGACTTCAAATATCCTATTCAGCAGAAAATAACAACATTCAATATTTTTAAAGGTTTACTCTTTCCTGATTCATCAGTATACCTTTCTTTGGCCTCTTTAAAGTTGCCCTGATTTCCTACACTTGCTGAATAAATCTTTATAACAGAATGCAAAATAATGGATTTTTCATATTAAAACTAGGCCACAACTATATTCAACACTTAAATGAAGGTCTTCATAAAAATAATAACCCATTGTATGTATATTTCTCAAAAGACTTTTTCTTGCCCTTTACCATAGTTTTGTACATATTAACAATCACATCTGAACATCTAACCACCTCTTTTCCAAAACACTTACTGTATGCAGTTCTGGTTCACTGGGAGCTGCTGCCTACCCTAGCAGCACTATGCACAAGGCAGGAGAAAGTTGTGGATGGGGAACCAAAGCACACAACCACACTCACTCATGCTGAATCAATTTAGCCAGCTTGCACAAAACTGAGCTTGTACATAAACTGTTACTGCAATGATTAATACAATATTATATAAAACTCTAGTCAGTGTCATGTTGTTATTAAAATAATAACAATAAAATACTGCAGAAGAATTCAAAAAGAGGCAGTTCTGTAGGTATATATAGGGTTTGTGAATTGACAACCTGACTAACTTTAACTTTTATACTTAGCATAACATAATGTTTTAAGTCTATCTTTCTTGTAATGTAATGCTTTAAATCCATGTTTTTTGGAAAAGCAGAGATTATTATATGGATGTAAAAATCACACTGGCATGTTAACAAAAAGTTTGCATATAAGAAAATATATCTAAAAATAATGTAATTAAATCAGACTCCTTTAGAAATGTGTATCATTACTAAGCTCTCCCCACCAGTTTCACAGTTCTTGAATTACATGAGGGGTTAGCATATGTTGTCTCACTCTTGCATCTTTGTATTTATGTCCCTTGTTTTGTATTTTCCAGCTTTAAACAAATTTTCCCCCAGGACAATAAAAGTCTACCTACTTACATAAATGTTTAGCTCAGACTTTGGATATTCTTTTCTAATTCCTAGATAATAAAAGAAGTGGCACAAGAAATAAACTGTGACCGTTCAGCTGAGAGTCAGCACACTCAAACGGTGGAAATTTTTAATTGTATTTAATAAACAGACATAGAGCTGGAATTCTAAGTCATCTATGGAACATTTGCACAGCACCTTCTCAAGTAAAGATGAATTAATAATGCCCATGTATTTTTTAATAAAACAATACAAAGTGTATGTATGACAACAAAGAGTTCACTTACTAGCAAACACAATGGCCTTAGAGGTATCATCCTCCATCAGGATAAAGATAATTGGTTTAAGACAATTAGAAGCATTACTAATTCAAAGGTATTATTTGATACAAATTGTATTTATCATGGTATACTTAATTTGAACATTTCTATAATACATTGATAGTTCCATGTTTTGAGTAGTCTTCATAGAAAAGGTGTGTAGTTTATCATAATACTTTTTTTTGTAATTGCTTGCAAGTTTTTATTATATTTGGCCTGTGTATTAACAGATGCAGTAATTTTCAAGTTTATATTCACATATACATTGAAAGACTACTTGTATTATTTATAATCTGTGAACATATTATATTTACAGATTATGTGGCATAGTGGTACAGTGACTCCAGGACCACACAATTTCTACATGGAGTTGGCACCTTCTCCTGCTGTATCTTAAACACATGTGATGACTCTATATTATAGTCTGGTGTAAGGGAGATTGCCCTGCATTAGACTCGCACCTCATCCACGATTGTTCCTGTCTTGTAATTAATGCTGCCAGGAAAGGCTCTGGCTCCAGCACCTCTGAATAATGGAGGGCAGGAAATGAATGAATGGATGTGATTTTCTGTGCTGAGCTCTACACTACCTTTTAGGTTCACCCTGAAAATACAAATGTTTTCATGATGAGAACTCCATGTCTCTACCTTACAATCCATGGTGAGAGGCCTTTGTAGCAATAGAGGTCTGGGTGGAATGGCCACTAAGCAGGAATCCTAGCCCTCTTTTGCAAAGCAGCGTGTGCGATTGCCCATTACTTGAATCAACATTTAGAGATATCTCAAAAGCCATTTTCATATATATTATTTCAAACTGAATTACAGATATCTGATAATATCCCTGTTGCAAAATAATCTTTGCATTTTCAGATATCTCAAATGCATGTCAAGAGACCTTAAAATTATATCCTGGTCACTTTGAGATATCTTTCTTTAAGGTTAGGTTGTGAGAAGTGAAGCAAAATGACACCTTTTATTGGCTAACTAAAAGATTACAATATGCTTTGTTATGTGTAAATACTATAATGAAACTCCTAGGTGCATGGCTCTGCACTGTTTGAAAGATGCAGAGGACAAAGAAAAGTAGCTGTGCAGGTCTTTACTAAAATGTAATTTGTGCTTTTCTAAGGCAGTGTGTGTTAGATGTGTGTGCTGACTTAACCACCTGTCTTGGACTAACATCCTGTGCATTTTGAAACATCTTAATATACATTTGAGGTACTGTATCTTGAATTACACAAGACATTATTTTAAGATATCTGAAAATGCATAAGAAGTTATTTTGAAACTATATAGTCCAGACAGCTCAAAGTGCATTGGAAATACTTTAAAAAGCCTGTTACAGGAAGCTATCTCTCGAGGCAACTCAGGCCCCTTCTTCAGGCAAGATGTAATGATTGATAATAATTGATTACAACTTGCCTGAAGAAGGGGCCTGAGTTGCCTCGAAAGCACGCATATTGTAATCTTTTTAGTTAGCCAATAAAAGGTGTCATTTTGCTTGGCTTTTCTCTACATTCATAATGGCTAACACGGTACAATACCCTAGTACTACAGGAAGCTATCTCAAAATACAGTATAATCAAGATACCTAAAAATCTATTTTAGATATTGCATACATGAGTCAAAGTGAGGATATCTGAAATGCAGTTTCATATATCTTCACATTGACTCATGTTTGAAATATCTAAATTACATTTTTTAGTATTTGAAAATTCAATTCTTCATAACTTAAAATGGGAAGGAAATGGAAGGCCCACGAAAAGCTGTAATTGGCAGAATTTTGGCTGAGGCATAGGGCACTGTCAAGAACATTGGCAGCTGGGTGCGCAGTGCTGGGCAGTTCCCCAAGGCCTCAGTATGAGAAGACCCAGGGTAAAGAAAGGCAGTAACTCAATGGTAGGGATGAGGTACCAAGGGGCCTGGACTAGGTGGGAGAGTGCGCGACAGCTGGTCTAACATCTGGCGGGCAGAGCCTCAGCGCATAAAATTCCGGATCCAGACAGTGTATGATGTCTTAGCATGTCCAGCAAACCTTGACACCTGGGACAAGAGTGAGACACAGACTTGTTCCTTACACTCAGGAAGGGTGTCGTTAGAAAACATCCTCTGCAGCAGCCCAAAAGCCCTGGGAGACCGTTGCTATCGTTGGGACCGGGTGTTAAGAGCAGTGTCAAATACTGTTTCCTCGGACATCCTCGCCAGTAAGCATCACTGCCCATCTAGCAGGAACATCGTCTTTGTGAAGGCAGGTGAACAGCCTCATATACAGCCCTAATCGCAGGCAGGCTTACTTCACTCTGCACATGACTGGCAGATAATGGTAGACCTAGGTAAGTGACTTGAGTTCCCAGTGCACATCACAGTAACATCCAGACATAGTTGTACTGTCAGAAGCAATGAAGCAAATAGTAATTATAGAACTCACTGTTCCCTGGGAGAATCGCATAGAGGAGTCATATGTGAGGAAGTAGGCTAAGTATAAGGACCTTCTGGAGCACTGCCAGAGACAAGGATGACAAGTTTTTTGTCTACCAGTGGAAGTAGGTTGTAGTGGATTTGCCAGCTGCTCACTCTGGAGAGCCTTCACTTTGTTAGGCATGACGGAGGCAAAAAAAGAAAAGCAGAATGAGCCTCAAGATGGCTCCAGATAAAGAGGCGCAATCTATGGACTATAGCTACTGGGACGCAAGTTGGGGACTGATCATCCCCGGCTGGGTCACCTGTCACCTGGGTGAGGGTGTCTGATATTGCAAAACCTGAAACACCCAATGACCTCAGGATACATCACTGAATCAACAGGATATATTTCAACATGGGCTTCTTTTCCATTTGAGATAATATTATCTTATTTTGCATTCCAGAATATTTCCAGTTTGATTTCAAGATATATAAAATGCATCAAAATCAAAATATATGAGTATCATTTTGAAATATCTAAAATACAACTAAAAATATCTTAAATGTGTTTCCAGATATCTCAGTATTGCTTCTTGTATATTTTGAGAGATCTGAAATGCATTTTGAAATATCTCACAATGGCCACCTCATTTTAAGATATGTCAAAAACATTTTAAAATATCTTAAAATAGACAAGCAGTTCTACTTAAAAAAAATAGAACATTTTACAGGAAGTGCCCTGAGATTACTCCAGATCAATTTTAGGTCTCTTAAATGTCTAACAGGTCAGTTTGAGATACCCAAGATATTTGAGATATCTTGAAATGCACTAAGGCTATCTCAAAATGTATTGTAGATATCTTTAAATATATGCCACTCATTTTGAGATATTTGGAAATGGAGTTCAAATATCTGACATCTTGATTACTGTATATATTAAAATATCTGCAATACATTTTGAGACACAAATGTTAATTTGGCATGCAATACATTACTGTTTAGACTGTACAGTGATAAGAATCAGAATGTCTCTCAGGATTATTCATTTCTAAATTGCAGCTCCAGTACTTTGTTAAACACAGAATAACTCGTTATTAAGTTTATTAAAATAAAATGAATTTTAAAAGCCAGTGCCCCTGAATTGTATTAAGCAGGTTTAAGAATATAATATTTTAAAGCATGTAACACTGCTCAGTTCTTAACATCCATTTTCACTGCTTGTGACTCTGTGCTCACATCAGACGTGTGGCTTAGTTTGTTGACTCGGAGGGTATTATCTCATTGAATTGAGGGATTTCACCATTCAGTTGAGCAAAATTCCACATTCTGCAGTGGAAGTGATTATGTCAGATAAAATAAAAGCCTACTGGTATGCCCCCTGTAAAAACAGGTTAGAACAAGGAAAAGTTTGACACTGGTATTATGTAGATAACAGTACACTCCATGAAAAGACCCCAGGACCTTAAATATAGCATAAAATAATAAGGTGCAATTTATTTAGTTTCAGTGACATTTTATAACAATGTTTGATTTTAATTGTTTAAAAGCTACATAAAAGTAAAAATAATGGCAAAAACAGTTTTTCTATCACTGTATTGAAGCATATCCACATATATAACTTTACACTGGATAACCTGGGACTACAGGAATGACAGATTTATTTATTTTTTTTTAGAACAAAATACAGTATGCATCCTTTTCCCATTAACAGTGTTTTATTATAATTCAGGTTGTAAACTTTCTCATAACTTTAAACCAGTTTTATTACACACTTGATTACCCAAAATCAATAATGCAAACTACTAGTCTTAAATGATTAGCATCAGACATGCAACCAGTAAATGAAACCCCAGTAAAAGTTGAGGGACAATGACAAAGGAGCCAAGGAACACCGCCCAAAATGGACAGTGAAAAAGAAAAGAAAGACAAAAGAAAACAAGGACGGCTTCACCAAGTGCTTAGAGCACATCAGCAGTTAGACTAGAAAGAAGTAAAGGGTGCCTTTTATTTTTTTAATAGTTTCCATTCATTATTTGTATATAGTGTTTGTCTCTGTTTAAGTGAGGCTCTCACAGAAAGGAAAAGAAAAAATAATTTATAAGCAGTGTGGCTTCATCTATGAAGAGTTACCATTGCTGCTGAGGCATAGCACAGTGTACAGTATATTAAGATGACTTCCACTTAATCTTTAACCAGCTTATTAGAAAAATGCCAAATTATCTCCTGTCTTTTAAAACTTTCTAAACCTGACTAAGGTGAGGCAAGTAGTGTATAGCTAACAAAAACACAATGAAGCATTTCATAGTTAGACCCATGCTGTTAATGAAATGGAACCGGGCTTGTGCTTGAAATCTTGTAAGACAGCCTGTTGATGTCCCAATGACACAGCAGGTAACACAAAAATCAAATAATAAAATCAACAAAATATGAAGTGCATATGCTTTCTATTCTAGCCACAGCCAAATTAATGCATGGGTTTACCGGGGTTTATACCCAGAGGCCTAACAGAATGAGGTGGGGGCGGCACAAGGCTATGTAGATCAAAAACTGACTTCTCTTAAATTTTGTAACGTGTTCACGAGTGCTTAAGATTAACAAAATATATATATTCACTTTCATCTAAAATAACTAATAAAAATGTCTGGAACTTATACTCTAATTAAGTGATTCTCAAAGATGGGGTTCAAGGGAAGTTCTAGGATTGTGATCTTACATTCACTACTGACATTAGTTTTTTTTAAATACGCCCCCTTAATCATTCTCAAAACAATCCTTTTACATGTACTCTCTAATCAAGATGGAAAAGTAGCAAAGTGGCTCCTGTTAAACAAAACAAAAAATAATAGTATATGATGATTATCTGTCACCTTAAAAGGCCAAATCTAAGAGATCGATTGGAATGGTTTCCTCAAGATGATGATAAATGTAAGGCAAATAACAAGCACTTATCAGAAAAGCCAGGGAAAAAAGGTAAATATCAAGCTGATTTTCTGCAGTATGGATTTACATGCTTGCTTCTTGAAGGTGAGCTGTTATCCCCTGTGTGTTTTATACTCAAAATTCCTCATCCATGGCAGCTTAAAACCTGTGAAATTTAATAGACATTTTGAAATAAGGCATCCCACATATTAAAAAAAAATCAATTATTTCTTTGTAAGGACAGCAGGGTAACATGGTTAGTAGGAAATCATAGCTAAGAAAAGTAAAATTTCTGATCAAGCACAAATGCCATAATTAATAGACAAGTGCAAAAAGTCTCACACATTTGGCAGGAACTTCGTTCATCCAACTGCAGCTGCAACAAGTAAAGTTGTGCACAGTGATAAGCTTGATTGCCATCTTTAAAAAAAAAATCACTTTCTGTAACCTGACACATTGATGACCCAGCAGGAGACATTAATGGTTAGATGATTAAATGTGTGCTGTGCATTGAATATCTTCACTCCAGTTAGATGATTCAGCTGCTACAAGCGATTCTACTCAGAAACTTACTTCTATTTGTGAAATCTTGCTTTGATAAATTTTGATTCACACAGTTAAAAGAAATAACATAGGGGCAAGGTGGGGGGAGGGTTGTTATTTTTCCCCCACTTTTTTGTTGTTTTACTAAATGAGCAGTGGTTACGTTCACAGATATGCTGTTGTGTTCCATTCAGTCCCTGTATTTGCAGAGCTAGAATTGAGCTTGGTATTGTGTTCAAAATACCCAGGGTGAATATTATCTCCTCTCCTGTTTGACTTTTATTCCATATTGAGGTGCAGCTAAGATTAGAGAGCATTCTTAGTTGGAACCTATATATCTTTGTTATTTGCAGATGATGTTGTCCTCTTGGCATTATTAAACTTTGATCTCTGGCCTTTACTCAACAACTCCGTAGTTGAGTGTCATATAATCAACTCCTCCAAATTTAAGGTCTTTGTATTCTTCCACTATATATATACAGTATATATATATATATATATATATATATTGTAAGGGATGGCCGCCAGCTCATCCAGGTTGGGACGCCCCGAGAATGGAAGGATGGGGGAAGGCAGCTACTTTTGGACATTGCCTCCCCCAAGATGCTAGATGGCAGTTCTCCTGGAGTATAGCAGTGCCCCAGATTCCCACAGGGCATCCTGGGACTTAGAGTTCTCTATCTCAGCCCTGTTGGATGCTGTGGGTGCCGCCAGGGGGTGCTGTGGAAGGACTGGGGGAGTCGTGCTTCCTTTATAGCCCAGAAGTACTAGGAAGTCACAAGGACGGAAGCCCCAAAGTACTTCTGGGCTGATTAAAGAACTTTAATTCTCCGTCTGACCCGGAAGTGCTGACAAGTCACGTGGACAGAAGAGCAGAAGCACTTCTGGGTCAAAAACTATATAATGGACTGCTGAAGACCCAGCAAGCAAGCCAGAGTTGGGTGGAGGTGGACAAAGCTTGCTGGGAGGTGTGGAGGGGAAAGAAGAGAGAGAATTGTGAATATTATTGTGTTTACTTGATTGTATATTGTGGCTGTGGTGCTTGGGGAGCACTATACAAGAAGAAGAAAAGAATTAAACATCTTTTTGGTGCTTTTAATCTGTGTCCTGTGTGTCTGTCTGTTGGGTTTAAGGGACAACAACAACCCCTAGCGTTCACAATATACTGTATATATCTTGTTCTCATCAGGTAAAGGATGACACTGATTCAACTGGAGGCACTCGGGCACCTTGACATCATGTTCACAAGTGCAAGAAGAGGTGATTGTGAGAATGACTAATGAATTTATGTAGCATTAGTTTTTCAGATGTGTTACTTCAGATGTGTTACAGTGATGATGAAACGGGAGCTTTCGGTGTACCAGTTGGTCAACGTCCCCATCCTTACTTATGATCGCACTTTGGGTAATGATGAAAGAATGAAGACTGCAGGTTTCAAGCAGCTGGAATTAGGTTCCTCTGTAGGGTTGCTGGACTCACATTTTGTGATAGGGTGAGAAGCTCATTAATAGAGGACAAATCCAAAGAGCATCTGGGAATTTCCAAGGGTTGTTGGAATAAGTTGCTGAGAACAGGGTGGCTTGGTCAATTCATCCCAGTATGTCACCACAATATTTACTGTAAAGCACACTGTTAGGAACAATGTTTGTAAACATCTTCTCTATGGAATATCATATTTTCTTTCAGCCTTCCTCAGGAAAGTGGAATCTCTAAGCTGATAAACCATGAACAGAAGTGGTAACTTTATGGACATTTCTATTAACCTTACTACTAGCACCTTCTGCTGCTGAAATCACTAGCACATGGCATTTTGTCCCCTGACTCCACTATTAGTTGCACACCTCCCTGGCATTTTCTGAAATAATAATATATAAGATCAGACATCTTTTTTGGTATGGGGTAGTAATTGTTTCTTTAGTAATTGTATTTTTGCTTGTGATAGCAAAATGGAGACTGTGGTTAAAGTCTACTCATAAAGGGCAAGTTAATAACATCTGTAATGAAAACCAATTAATACAGAAAATGATGTAGCTTTACAAAATGCATCTATCCCACAAGTGAGTGATAAAGGCTTAGAAGATATATTGTGCGCTAAAATTAAGTTAATAGTTTGAGAAACGATGCCTTGGGCAACCACAACATCAGCACACTCATCAAGTGGCTGAATCACTCCTTACTCAGCTATTGTTACAGCAAGTCTAACAAGCATTCCAACAGTTTGCTTTCTTTCTCACCAGATTTGAGTCTCACAGCTGATGCTGGGGTATTATACTCTTACACAATTACATACTTTTTAAGTATAATTCCACATATTTTTGTATTATACCTGTAAATTCAATGCCTTTACTGAAACTATTTGCCAGATGTGAGAGCTCTAGCATACATTTTAAGGTGATCTCAAGATCTAAAGTTATTTCAGATGAATATGCTAGCTCAGTGGTGCAGTGTGTGGTGTTCCTGCCCAAGGGGCTTGGACTCCAGTTGGATTCCCACAATGGATGCATTCTGTGAGAAGTCTGTTTATGTCTGCAGCCCAGAGAAATAATGTTAGTCTGACTGTCAATTCTAAGTTTAAGATTAATGTAAGAATAGACTGGTGTTCACCTGGAGCTGGTTACTTCTTTAATCTTCTGTTGCTGGGAAGTATGGAGACAAAGCTGGGGAAAGTGGGCTTAAAGAATAGATAGTCTAATGAGTAAATTTTGTTTTCAGATTTTCATCCAGAGCTGTGGAGAGTCACAAACTACCATGGCAACAAAAAAGAACAAGTTGGGAACTGATACTGGATGACAAGTTAGTTTCAGCACAAAGCACAACCATGTAAACACCCACACTAACTTGTAAGATATCAGTTTAGAGTGCCTACAGACAAATAATAGGAACTATGAACCAGTAACATTAATTACCATTGCCACTGTGTCCCCAGTAATAACCAGTTCTGGATTTATAATCTTTTATTGCTTGTTGGAAAGCTTGATGAAAGTCATAACAATGCCAGTGACATATACGATGGGATTATCAGGTTCTCTCATAATATAATATTATCAAACATTCCCAACAGTAAATAATTATGCTTAAAAGCTGCCATTACTGAAATGAAAACCATATATTTGACAGGGAATAGTAAACTGGAAGTAGTTCTATGCTAAAACATACTGTATAATATAATATAATATAATATAATATAATATAATATAATATAATATAATATAATATAATATAATATAGAACAGCTTAGCCAGTGGATAGGACAGCATGGTGGCACATTTAGTGGTGTTTTGATTTACAGCTCCAGAATGTTTGCTTCAAATCTAAGCTTGAGGACTGTTTGTGCGGAGTCTGATTGTTCTTCCATGTCTACTTAGGTCATTTTGCATGGATTTGTGTCTTCCTCTTTCATCTGAATGTTTTGGTTTTTTCTTTTTTTTTTTTTTGTTCTTTATTTCGTCTTATACGATTTCTCGTATTAGAAATGTGTTAGTTTTTGCATACCCCTTGGGGTCAGAGCGCAGGGTCAGCCATTGTACAGCGCCCCTGGGGCAATTACAGGTTAAGGGTCTTGCTCAAGGGCCCAGCAGAGTAGGATCTCTTTTGGCAGTGATGGGGATTCGAACAGGCAACCTTCAGGATACCAGCGCAGATCCTTAGCCTCAGAGCCACCACTCCACCAATGTTAAGTTAACCGGTGATTCCAAGTTGGTGACCATATGAGTGCAGATGTGTTCCTTTCTTGTGTCCAGTGTTGCCAGGACAGACTCACAGTTCCACATTCCTGAACTGGATTAGCTGTTATCAATAATGGAAGGATGAATGGTGACAGGCTGCATGTTGCTTAGCAACTAACTATACTCTGTACACATGACAATAATGACCCTATAAACCCATAACTGTAGCAACCAGTATAACAAATCAATCATAATAAATACGCCGCTGTGATTTGTAATATGCTGCATATGTTATATTTACTATATTTACATACATATTTAGGTTGCATTCACACATACTTTGGAAATATTTAGTTTGTACAAGAAAATGCATTTTTAATACTAGATTGGCATTAGAACAATAAAGCCTGACATTTAAGCTGTAAGGCTAATTTCATGTGTAAGCATTCAATAGGGAAAGCTCTAGTAAAGCTAACACGCAGACACAACATTTGTTTTGGTTAGAATGGTTCAGAAGAAAGAAGTAGGAACAACGTGTACATATACTGTACATTAACTTCATAGTTAGTTGGGCTATCTTTTCAGATATTTGAATAAGATGATAAAATGACCATGGCTTAGCATTTCAGTGCCAATTAATATTATCTGGACACAGACAAGAACTCATTTACTGACAAGGAACACTCCCATGCTTCTGTTTTTACTGTTGGACCTGAGACTCTTGTTCTGATGATGCCTTCCTATTTCTGAATGGCTGCTTTTATGGTAAAAGTTAAACCTGCTTTAAAAGTCAAGAGAAGTGCTATTTTTTCTATTATTAAAATGAATATAGTGTTTTCTTCTTTGCCTTTTTTGAGGAGAGTATTCATTGGTTTGTAGCTGTGAATTAAAAAATAATATTTCAGGAAGCATTTGTCGCTTAGCAAAATACAACAGCCTAATCTATTCTAATCTAATCTATTAGTATATCACATAATATAACATATTGTAATAGAGTAATGGCTCCCCACCACGCCAACCTGGATAGGTGGGTTAGAAGGTAAATGGAGAGATGGATGGATAATATAAAATAATATAATGTATAAATTATCCATTCTTCTTCTTCTTCTTTTGGCTGCTCCGTTAGGGTTCGCCACAGCGGATCATCTTCTTCCATATCTTTCTGTCCTCTGCGTCTTGTTCTGTTACACCCATCACCTGCATGTCCTCTCTCACCACATCCATAAACCTTCTCTTAGGCCTTCCTCTTTTTCTCTATCCTTAGCATCCTTCTCCCAATATACCCAGCATCTCTCCTCTGCACACGTCCAAACTAACGCAATCTCGCCTCTCTGACTTTGTCTCCCAACTGTCCAACTTGAGCTGACCCTCTAATGTACTCATTTCTAATCCTATCCATCCTCGTCACACCCAGTGCAAATCTTAGCATCTTTAACTCTGCTACCTCCAGCTCTGTCTCCTGCTTTCTGGTCAGTGCCACCGTCTCCAACCCATATAACATAGCTGGTCTCACTACCGTCCTGTAGACCTTCCCTTTCACTCATTTTCTAAACTGGAAAAACTGTAAATGGAATACCAATTCTTCACAAGATGTACTCACAAAAAACTCAGACTGTGTCTATTTAGAGCCACGTAACTCATGTGCAATATGCAGGGTCAGGAAATGAATATACAGATGTCTAGTAGTGGGGATTTCAAATCTCTGTATATCTATCTTCTTTTAATGTATTGTGACAGTTTCAGTAATTTTACCTCACTTAAATTTATGGTAAATAAGTGTTTTCCCTTCCTATGAGATTCTGTTCAGTATATTATACAGTATATATTTGTTGAGCTATAGAGAAAAATGTTTTTAATCGTTAAACTATTGACTTAGTTTTTCTAGAAAAATTCTGTGTTCAAATTATTTTCTGCAAAAATAATAGATAATTTTTTAAATCGTTTTTTCCTAAAAAATAACTTATTTAGCCATATCTTAATACAGTGGACAAATCTTTGAAATAATTAAAATTTATAAAAACTGAAACTTCAATAGTCATTTGCTGGCTTTTGAGACCCAGTATATCTTTGCATGTACCTGCTCACTTTTTAAAATTTCAGTCCTTAGGAAATTAAAAACAATTCTTTCAATTTGCAACAATAAACAGAATTCATTACAACATAATGCCTGTCCCAGTTTTGTTTCTTTTTTCAGATATGTATTCATCTTATTTTTAATATGGTGACTAGAAGAAAAGGGGACACTGTTACTAAAGAGTTAAATGATAAGCGTATAAGGTACTTTATTGCTTCTTTGTAAACACAGATAATCAGCACAGAATGTTCTTGTCCATGGAGCTTGCTTTTATGACTGCACCAAGGGAACAATATGCAATTTCAGTGTACTTTTTGCCGATTATGCAATGCTCTATTTCAAACACACCATGAGTGCAGCCCTAATGGACACCCATTGATGTGTTGAATCAGCTTCAATATGGCAATAACGTAAGAGTTAGAGAAGATGACATCATTAGTATGCTCCAAGGTACAAATTAAAAAAGTTCATCTGGCAAGTCTGGTTGATGTATTCCAGAGGTGTGTCAAAGGAGGCTCGATCCTACCCTGACAGCACTGACACCACAGACAGGCTAATTACACCAAATGCCTTCTTGTTCAGCAGGAATGCTAGGGTTCAGTATCTGACAAGTAAATGTGTTTTCTGCTATATTTCATTTTGTTTTGATTTATACTCTTCCTTACTCTCATGTACAGTATCTCTACTTTTGAATGCTATTTGAAACAGAATTCCGTAGATTCTGAATGAAACTATGATTTTGTGAAGATGCAATCAATGAATTACAGTCTTTAACGAGCAATTTGAAAAGAAAAAGAAAAAAAAGTTTCAGGGCTAAAATGCTGATATAAAGTACAGAGAAGGAAGGGAAACTTGGCCAGGGTGTGCTTTAAGACAAGGCAGCTAAGAAGTAAGGCAGTCAGTGTATACCAATGGATACCATGCTCTCTCTAACACTCCTTCATCTGAGGCTAAGGTGGGCTTGTAGGACCAACGAAACTGGCTACATTCAGCTCATTTGTCAATACAGGCAGGTTTTCTACAGGATCAGCCATCTCGGTCACCTGAGTTGGGTCTGAAACAGCCATTACTCAGATAGCAAAGATCTGTGTAACAATAAACTTGAACTTAAACTTCAATATGATGATGTGTGGGCCATAGCTTCCAACAGTGAGTTCACATCACGGTTTCTCCTGCAAGGCATTATGGATGCATGCAAGCTTGATGCTGAGTTTTGGAAACAGTGAAAGACATCACTAACTGCACCAGCCCCCACTAGAAGTCAGGCATTAGCAAGCAAAAGGCACCTGGGGGAAGACTAGCAGGGTCAAAGTCAGAGTTTATCAAATATGGACCCCAACAGAGGAGATCCATTATTGTATAGCAATATACCCATAAACCAAGGGGTTTACAAGCCCATTCAAGTAACCCAGCATGCTATTAATGTCAACACAGAGGATATAATACTATAAATAAAGATTTGAGAATCCTAAAAACTGTTCAATAGTATGTTGAGATTTCATTGTAAATTGTTGCTATTGAACCAATAAGCCGGCACATTGGCTGGTAAATAAAGCTCATCTAAAAGATAAAATGTGACCAAGGTGCATCCTTACAGGAACAGCATGATCAAAAATGGGAATTCTTCAAAGGCCTGGGACTCTTTATAACAGTGCCATTTGGCTTGTGCAATACCTCATCATAAATCTCAGCACTCAAATGAAAATTGCCCCCAACTCTCAATATAAGTGGCACCTCTAAGTTTAATAGACAGTAACACAAACATCTACAGGATGGACCACTGATGCTGTATTTCATAGCTGGGAGATTTACAAGCTGGTAGACTTAAGACACATTCCGGTCTGAATGAAAATCACATTCCTGCACCAGACTATACCTAAGAGTTTAGGCAGCCTTTGACCAAGAAAATATCTTCACCACAGAATACCTAACATATGCCATAAATAACAGAAATTCTACTCTTATATTCCTCGCAAAGGCCCACAGTTCAATCCTTAAGAAAAGAGTGTGGGCAGATGTCTCAAAAAGGAAAAAAAAATTCTCTTTGGATATGCACATAGAATATGATGTGGTTCAAAATCAAACATGTTAGGCTTCTAACTTTATTTTTGTTTTTGGCCATGGAATTAACTTTTCTTAAGAACACAGATATACTGTACACACACATATGCAAACACACATTCCAAAGCTGATAAATCAAAGCAGTCGGGTAGATCAGATATCCCCTCTTGAGAAAGTAGAAAGCAATGTACTCATTTCTTTTTCAGTTCTTAAAAACAACTCACTCTCCTGGCCTGAAGCCAGACGGCTCAACCTTTTCAAAAAATCAGCACACATTAACTGTTAAAATACTGTAATTGCATGAAGGGGAAAAGTGCAAAGAAGTTCAGGTTTGAAATGTTTAACTATGAAGTAAACTTGTCATCCTTGTTTAATTCATTTATGGTATCTTGCTAACTGCTTTGATGATGGATCTTTTTCCTGTCCTGCTCTTTGCACCCTTCTTCCAGTAAATAACATTATGGTTCAAATCTCTGTTTAATACCTCTTAAAGTTTCTGACACCAACCCTGCTCCGCTACATCCTCAGAGTTAAACTCTGGAAATCCTGCGAAGAGAGTAAACCTCGGTATGAGCCCAATTGGAGCTCCCCTACTAGAGGGGTTAGTATGGTTAGCTGAATTAATTCTTCATGAACAATTAACCATAAGTGAGGTCAATGCAGGCTAGGTGCCCAAGAGGGTGACATGGAGGCTGAAATGAAGCATCACTGCACCCAATGTTCCAAGGAAATTCTCAAGTTAATGAGTTTGTAATGAAAGAAATTTAAGAAGCATTTCATAACTGGGGATGGAAGTTGGACAGACCACAACAACCCAGCATCTAAACACCAATTGAAATATTCTGATAGTCCAAAAGCCAAGAAATTCAAGGGTCAGGTACAATGCTGGCAAGATAATGTGTGCAATTTCTTTAAATGAAATTACAGATGTAGTCTATATTGATTACATTCCTGAAAAAGACCACTTGCCCACTTAGTATTATGTGGGTTTGTATTTTGTATTAAATCTACGCAGATCAAGCAAGCTATCACTAGTGAAAAACTATACAAAACTGGTCAATGCATCAGCACACTACCCAGTCCATGTTGCAAAAGAAATTTGATACTGCGTACAACTCCAGCTTAAACTGAATTTAAAGATTATTGATTGACTAGGATAACTACATCAAGAAGACACAGTGGGATGGCAAGGCCAAGAATGAAACACTGCCATACGGTGTAAAGGTAATCATTGACCGCACTTAATCACTATACACTTTGCTGCCATTTTTGCAGTCTTTGAACTTAATTACTGTGTTGCATATATTTATACTCTCTTTTCTTTAACTTTCCTCTCTTTTCTTGATTGTTCTGTAGAAATAGTGGGACTTGAACATGACTAATTAACTTCTTGCTGTAAAATTGCATCTAATCAAATAACTAACAATGCACTGTTTGTAGCTCTTTTGAAATAAAAAAAATATATATAAAAAGGCATAAGGACATTTAAGACTGGCTTAGTAAGAATAAAAAAAAGTATGTTAGATGTCAAACATTAGAAAGCCAGCTAATTTTACACCGTGAAGAAGAAAAAAGACAGAATTGTAAAGCAAGGCTACTGAAGTAGTCAGGGCTTATTTTCAAATCTGTTCATTTATACAGTGTGTTTGGTTTGTGTGCCCTCCATTGCGTTTTTATTTAATGGAAAACTATTATGGATATATTTTAGATTCATGCCTGGTATGTTTTGTGTTAGGCTAGCAGGTACATAAAGTGTTCTGCGTTGCATCTTCCTTTCATTTATTTATCCGTTTATTGAACTCATAACTGCTTCCGGTGCAAGGCAGGAATAAATCTTGGATCTACACTCACTCATTCAGGAAGAATTTAGCATTACCAGTCAACCTAACAGCATGTCTTTCGTATTTGGATGGAAAACAGGAGACAAACCCACATACACAAAAGGTAAGTGTAAACTGCCCGCAAACAGTTACATTGCAGAGCCTTCAGGCAGCATTGCTAACAACTGCCTCACCACGCTACTACTTCCATTTTTTTGTTTGTTTTTTATTATATTCACTGGTAGCTGGGTATCTTCAAAGTTCCCAACATTCTACAGCTCACGAGATGACAAGGTTCAAGCACTGAGTATGACACGTACACAAAAAGTACTCAGTGTGTTAAACTTTTTAATGACATTGAAAATGTCATAATTTCACACAGGTGAATAAAAAAATTCTTGAGCACACAAAAAAAAAAGAAAAAGATTCCTTATGTATGATGTTTCAGTCTTCTATATCTTTGTTCATTTCTTTCCGTGTAAGCGATATTACTATTTACGTTAAATCCTCATCAAAGACGTGTTGGAAATGCCTAAGGCAGAAGCATGTTTGCGCGCTGAACATCTAGGACACTGTAATATTGATGCCCTTACAGCTTAGATGTTTTCAGGTGTTTGTACAGTCCGAGGACAGACAGGTATCAGCAAGAGTGAAAGGGAAGGTCTACAGGACGGTAGTGAGACCAGCTTTGTTATATGGGTTGGAGATGGTGGCACTGACCAGAAAGCAGGAGACAGAGCTGGAGGTGGCAGAGTTAAAGATGCTAAGATTTGCACTGGGTGTGACAAGGATGGATAGGATTAGAAATGAGTACATTAGAGGGTCAACTCAAGTTGGACGGTTGGGAGACAAAGTCAGAGAGGCGAGATTGCATTGGTTTGGATATGTGCAGAGGAGAGATGCTGGGTATATTGGGAGAAGGATGCTAAGGATAGAGCTGCCAGGGAAGAGAAAAAGAGGAAGGCCTATGGACGTGGTGAGAGAGGACATGCAGGTGATGGGTGTAACAGAGCAAGATGCAGAGAACAGAAAGATATGGAAGAAGATGATCCACTGTGGCGACCCTTAACAGGAGCAGCCGAAAGAAGAAGTAGTAGTACAGTCCGAGGACGGCCTGGAGATTTTCTGTTCAATTTTGTACGTCTGTCTAAATTTAGGCACACACTGTAGAATTGTTTTCTGATTTGGGACATCACCGTTAGGAGGAATGCTGAAGTGCGTTCGGAAGGCACGTTGCGTAGTGATGATGGATTCATTGTTTCTGAAGAACACTTCGACAGCACGGTGCACACCGGACCAAGGCATGTTGCTGACTGAAAACTACAAGGGATCGCCTATCAAAGGACCACCACACCAACCCACTCGGCTGCCGCTACCTCATGTAATGACCTTGAGAAATGTGGTACTTCATTTTGGCTCAACCTGTATATAATAAAGCAAAGCCATACATTTTATCTTAATTAAACAAGTACTTATTGAATATATAAACTGGTTATTATTAGAAATAATCTAATTTCTGTTTGCATTCATCTTCATCTATTTTACTTACTTGAAAATAGTGATGTGTATGTGTCATGTGCAAATAATTCTAGATTGGAATAAAGAAAGAACATTTCTTACCATGTAATAAAACACAGAAAATCAAATTACTTGCTGTGTTCTTCCTCCTTAATCAATATGAATCAATCAATATGTGCTGTGTGCACATTAAATGTACTAAGAGACAGATACATCATGGCATTAAAAACAGATTTAGATTTGGGCTGCTCTGCGTGATGTTTTGTGTTTTTGCTGGGATTAATTAGTGATAAGAAACTGCACCAAATTTAACTGACAAGTAGCAGGTGGCAGAACTGGCATGAATAATTTCCCCTGCCATATGCCAAAAACAAACTCGATAAATGATTGCTCCAAAAATGTGTATCGAAAACCATTCTTGCTCATTTAAAGAAATGTCACGGTTTTCATATACTTAGTTAATTACTCAGACTGAAATTCTTTACAAGCAAGTAACTAATTCCATTAATCAGAATTCATTATCAAACACTTAGAACCAAAAGTTTCCTAAAAGAATTACCAAACATAATAAACATATGCCAGTATATACTTATAGGCTACTAAAATATTCAATACAATTTGTTTGCATATTAGGTATGTTAAAAAATAACAGCTGTCGACTTATGAACGGGCAGCACTTTGGAGCTGTGCAGAGTTTGCACTTTTCTCCGTGTCCGTGCAAGCTTTCTCACATAAGCCGGCTTGTTTATGTTCCCCACATCCAACTATATGAAGATCAGGTTGACCATCACTGCATGTGTGAGTGTGCCCAATGATGGTCAGTTTCTGCCTAATGACTGTGATGGAAATATTAGGTTTGGGGAGGACGGGGATTTGCAAATTAACTACTTGCTCTTCTTTTAAAGTTTCATGGCAGTTGGCAGTCCAGCCTGCATTATCAGAACCTCTTGAACTGTAATGTGGAGCAAAAATGACAGAGAAGTATCTAAAATTAAAAATTAAAAAATACAACATATACTTTAATAAATCTTAGGCCACCCAATGAGCATACCCTCACAGGATGAGTATCGGGCTATGAACAAGAGCTAGAGAAAATGCTTTTTCAAGGCACAGAGAGTTTGTGCAATTGCTTTGTAGCATTTGATATCATTAAAGTGCACACTTGTTTATGTTGGTGTGGTTTAGAGAATGTCTCCCATGTCTGCCAGTTATAGAGAGCTTTAGGAGAAACAAGGGTAGTGTGAAATTCTCATTCACAGTCCTTGCTAATGGCATTTATGCCAGACTACAGATATGCAGTAATTCTTACTACAGAATAGACAGTAGGAAGATCTGCCATTTACTTTAAAGATCTCTAAAGATTACATTTATGTCTCCACTCCTGGCCTCTACTTCACCCCAATCTCAAATGTGTGTTCCACCAGGTTACTGCTCATCATCTTCTTTACCTAATACTCTACAAATTAGCAGTTATATAATCACCCTCAGTTGAAAGAACATACAGTTGTAAAACCATCACTTTTAATTAAACACAGATATTCAAAACTGAGCATCTGATGCAGTGACATCCAGGGCACACACACCCTGTAACGCCTTTCCTTCACTGCGGCTTTCATTCAGCTGAAACTGAAACTCAAAATGAGGTCACCCTGAGCTCCCCCTAAGGCTCGTATCCCCCCCAGCTGACAGCAGACTTTAGCCCACTCCTTCACAGGTTCGCCCTAAGTTGCTAAGATGTTAACACATTGATTTTGAAGCTGTCGAACTGAACAATAATGCAAGTTTGGTTTTTTTTATGTAAACAGTTTATTAGTTTTCACAACGCAAACTAAGCGTGGAGGATGCAGTGGTGCAGTCCTGGGTTTACTGCGTAGAGTTACATGTTCACCCCATATCTTCTTGGGGTTTCCCAGTTTATTTATCAGCTCTAAACTGGCCCAGTATGGGTGTATCCTGAGATGGACTGTTATATGGTACAAGATTCGTTCCTGCCTTGTATCCAGTGCTGCCTGGATGAACTCCATTTCATCATGACCCTCAAATGGCAGGTTTGTAAAATGAATGAATGCACAAATAAACTTACATACAGCTGCAAGTTAAACTTTTCCTCATTTAATTCCTTTTTTAAATTAATGACATCAGTGCTTATCTGTATATTCAGCAGTGTGCACTGATACTTTTGTAATGCCTGAAACTGCAATAGATTCATGCCATAATACACATAATATAATACTTATAATATAGGACGGCATGGTGGCACAGTGGTAGCACCACTGCCTCGCACCAAGGGGACCAGGGTTTGTGTCCTGAGTCCACTGTGCATGGAGTCTGCATGTTCTCCCTGTGTCTGTGTGGGTTTCCACCTGGTGCGTCAGTTTCTTCCCACTGTCCAACGATATGAAGGTTAGGTGAATTGGTGACGCTAAATTGGCCCTTGTGTGTGTGTGTGTGGGTGTGTGTGTGTGTGTGTGTATGTTCACCCTGCGATGGACTGGTCAGCACATTTGGTTAGGTTGAGACTGCAAAGGATGGGCTAAACTCTGATCCCATTGATATAGAGACATATTTAGAACAAAACTTTATTTTGTAAAGTAAAAATCATACAATACACAGCACAGAACTATTACATACTCTAGTACAATGTGATGTGACATAAATGCACACAGAAAACTTTTCTGTTAATGTCCACATTTTTTTCCTATAGCACTGACTGGCACTGTTTAAAGCATGTATTAGTGATTACTTAATTTATATATTTTGTGTTGTGGTCTCCAGTCCTGAAACTGGACGCCTATGTTACACGATCAGTAAAACATTCGTTCTCAAAAAACTTTTACTCAGATACAGCATTTTGGGGGTTTGGGGCTTGCTGGTTAAGTGTTTAGTTGGTTAATGTAGCTGCCATGTGTAGATCTCTTCAACAGTCCAAGCTTGGCAGCTCTGGCCATCTACAGGACCATTTAATTAAATAATAGCTTGAATACATTTCACTTTCTTCCTCATGTTTCACAATTCAAAAAATTAACATCTTAAGGTCTTCATTAGCCATTAATAGCTAACTGTGCTTTAAACAGCATACATGGTGCTGCGAAACACCAGTAATGATAGCTTTTTGTGAAAGCAGTATGGTATCTGCCATAGCGTCTATTTGGCAGAAATAAAATGAGATCCAATGTCACAATCTGATGTTTTTTGTTTGTTGCAGTACTCTTTCTTGATGGCATGTTTTTCTTCTTGCTAAATGCGTAGCTGATGGCCTCTTTCATGTTCCACCGCATGGTGTGTGCTTTCATTACAACTATGTGATATTTTGTATAGCTATGTTTAGTTATCATTCAGGATATCTTGGCAAGGCTTTGGGAACTCATTGAAGTGATTTCCAGCCATGCACCTCACTGATACATAACATAGCACATGTTTACGTCATTGTCAAATCAGGCACATTTTTCAGTAAGCTCTGTATTGAATTCTCATGTCAATTTTATTTTTAATAAACCAACTGCAGTCAGTATTGCTTGCAGATATACTGCTGAAGTCCAGTAGGTTTGGCCTTTCTCCCCAGCACTGTTGCCTGGCACTCACTTGGCATTGTCACGTGAGGTTAGGAACATACCCCTTAATATTTGGTTCAGCCTGAATTTGTAACCTGTTAGCCTGAATTGTTATTAGCTTTAGCAAACTGATTTATTTTTTTCAGTTTTGCATGAGATGTATTCACTGAAAAAAGGTTAAGATGACTTATGCAACTTGATTTACCGTGCAGATATCATGAATAATAATTCCAAGGTATTTTGGCTTACTCCCACATTCTAAATGTGCCTATTTTGTTAATTAATAACACCAAATTGTCCTTGTATGAGTGAATACATTTAGGTATGTGAAAGTGTCCTAACCCTGGGTCCAAAGCTGCTGAAATAGGCTGCAGCTGCTGTGACTCTGAATTGGATCAAAGCAGACCTATAATATAATATAATATAATATAATATAATATAATATAATATAACATGGTGATGAGGAGCCAGAGCCTTGCCTGAGAGTAGTGAGCTCAATGCAGGAGACAACCCTGAATGGGATGCCAGTCTGATGCAGAGCACACATCTGAACACATTTACATAGTTATCTATTAATTTTTGAACCATTACATTTTAATAAGTTAACGGTTTCTGTCTTGCACTACATCTTTCCAGAAGAGACTATTTCCTATAAGCTTGAATTGAATTAATCAGTTTCAGGAATTAGATTAACAAGATAAAAGCTGCTGACTGATACATATTTGATGTCTCAAAACAAGGGAAATCACAATAAAAGTTACTTTAGTAAATAAAATAAAAAACCTAATTCGGTGTAAGGAGCAAGCAGAAAGAACCCTGAAGACAAGAGGGAAACGAGACTGGAACTGCCATACACAAGTGCACTGACACTGCTCTCATGATGAATTCTAAGACAGGTCAATTCACCATACTTAAAAAAAAGCATTACATAAATTATTCATTTGTTTTATTTGTTCTACATTTCAGCTTATTGTTACATTTTAACTTATCCTTTAAGATGCTGTTTTTATATACATATTTTATAACATTTTTCAAGAAAAATAAATCTTAATATATAATTCGCCTGCCTCCTCACTCACTCACTCACTCACTCACGTCCGTCCGAAGCCGAATGCGCAGTCGCCTTCTGCGCAGCTGCCCGAAAAACCTTACGAGACCGACATCCAACCCTAACATCACGGCAGGCGGCGGCGGATTTACAGCCGCAAAACTTCAAAGAGAAAGGCGACTTCGATTAAAGCTCTAGAGGCCTGAAAAGCGATTTTGACTACAGCTTGAGGCCTAATTACGCATTCATTCAATACACCTATATCAGGTTTGTGGTACTTATACTTATTACTATTCCATATTGTACTGGAACATTCATCATTCAATATTATACTATAGGCCTGGAAAATTCATCAACTAACAGTACAAGCCTGTACAGTAATGAGTGAAGCGGACTACAATCATTACAAAACAACTTCTTCGTTACTTATCATTTGTTCTTCATACACTGCTGACACATACTCGTGCCCGTTTCATCTTACGTTGTCGAAACGGGCTCTTTGTCTAGTATTACAATAATACATTAGGTTACACTAATGGATTACATTATTTATCCACTTGAAAACTGAATGTGTTTGGGACCCCGTGAACATTTGTGATTTTTATTCCTATTCTTTCTTGTATCTCACTCTATGCCTTGTTAGTTTGTGATGTTGCTGTGTCTTTACTGTGATGAACTTGTTGCTGACTGCATGCAGGTCTTTACTATGACATACAACCCTGTTTGGAAAACCAGCAATGTGGTCTCCATTAGTCAAATGGTTAATGAGCTTTGGGCAAAAAAAAATTCAATACTTTGAAACTAATCGTCTTGCCATCTGTGAAAGATTGCTTTTTTAACTCAAAATATTTCCCACGTGTCACAATTTACACATCCAAACAAGACTGCAGAGAGATAACCAATGAAGGGAAATTTTGAGTTGATTAGCTTGATTTAACATGAAAGACTGTCGTTTAATTACAAAATTGATTGTGTCAAGTACATAGTCACATAGACAATAAGCTCCAAACACTGATGCATATATTGACACTGGTGCAGCTGGTGACACTGGGTGCAATTTTCAGTCAATTTTATAAAATTGTTTCCATTGAAAACAAAAACAAGCCAAAAAACGTAAACACTATGAGATTTCTTTTTCTTTTTTAACATATGTAGATATACTTCATTTAAACAGTATCTTTAGATAAATATGATATACTTGAAATAAAAAAAAAACTTTGACTTTGCAATAATTTAGTCAATGAAATATGAACAGATATGCCATTTCCATGTACACCCTTGGCTCTAATGCCTGTTTTTGCCCCCTTTGGCAGCAACAACCTTAAGTCGTGTTTCCCATAACTGTCTTTGATATCAACTGTGAGAATGTTTTCTACACTCTCCCATGAAAGATTTTTTTTGCTGTGTGATGTTTGAGGGGTGTCTTGTGTGCACAGCCCGCTTCACGTCCCCCCACAGCTTCTCAATGGGATTGATCTGGACTTTGACTTGTCCATTCCACAATCCTCCATTTCTTCCTTTTCAGAAATTCCTTGGTGGATTGACTGGTATGTTTAGCATCCCTGATATGCTGCAAGCTCAGATGAGCTTCACTGTTCTGACAGATGGTCTCTCTGTATCCTCACACATCCTGTAGTACAAACAAGAGCTCATAGTAAATTCTGTGATGGTGAGCTTCCCAGGACCTGACGTAGCAAAGGAGACCCAAACCACAGCATTTCTGCCACCATGCTTTACAGTTGCTATCAGGTTGTTCTAGTCAAATGCTGTCTTTGATTTTTGCCAAGCTTGTTTTCTGGTACTGTGGCCAAATAATTCTATCTTTGCTTTGTGTGTACAGCACAATGTTCAAGAAGTCCTAGATGGTAATGGGCAGACTTAGTTCTTGCCCCAGTGTTCTTTCTGGACAGTAAAGATTTCCTCCATACACACCTCCCTTTGTATATCTAATTTAGAGACTCATCCACTTTAACATCAAAAGTAGCTGTAGGTCCCAAGTTGAAATTCTTAGAGACTTCTTTCAGCATCTTGCATTCTGCTCTCAAACTGAACTTGCTGGGCAGTCTGGCCTGGACACGTTAGCAGTTGTTTGAAGCCTGTTCTACTTGTACATTATCTTCTGGACAGTGGAATGGTTGATTTTCAGTTGTTTGGCGATTCCTTCCCAAACTCATAGGAATCTATAGCTTTCTTTCTGAAGGTCTCAGGACTCTCTTTTGATTTAGACATGGTGATAACATACACACTTCAACAACAAACAGCAAACTAATCTAAATGTCTGAGGTCTAAATAAGATCCCCTCTAACGACAGTCTAATCATTTCAGCCTGGTCTGGTGCACTTGATTTCAATTTTAGGTATCTGAGATGGTAATAAATGTATGTGTTACTACTTTTTCCACATTACAAAAACTGTATTTATGTTTATAAATATTATACAGTGGACTGCAAAATAAAAACATTGCATGACATTTGTTATATTATATCTCCTACAGTATACCTATAGATACTGTTTAAATGAAGATCAAATCTGGTTATGTCCACATATATTAAAAAGAAACTGACATTTCACAGGGAGTACTTACTTCCTGACATGACTGTAAAAGAAAAAAACAAGGCAACATTTTAAACTGTGGTTCTTGCTAAAGATACAGCTAAAAACGAGATATATATTTGCACAATTTAATCTTGAAATTCAGACTGAAGCAGGATTAACAAGTAGACATCCTCTACTGCAGATATAAAAGTAAAACCACAAAGAAAAATTGTCTTTGCAAGTTAGGAAAAAATTAAGACAAATGCGTAGTTTGTTAACACACTCAGGATTACCTACAATTCAGAGACTTCCTCAGGCCTTCAACTTACACACAGTCACACAGCTTAACAGCACAGTCCCAATATTATAAGATTCAGTATAGATAGTGGATAACTTCAATTTATATCCTATATGCTCTAACTGTTTTCATAAGCATTGTATATAAATCTGACAAACAATCGAATTCAGTCTTTTTCAGACACACTGGATATTTACAGCCTACTCAGTGTCAAGTCACTGCTCTGTGAAGTCTGTTAATAAATAAATAGAAGTGTGGTGGTACAAAGAAATGTCATGCAAATTGAAAGTACAAACTGCAAAAGTAACTTAACAGCAGTCAGCACTATACTGTATTTATGACATCCACAAGATCACACCATTTCTGACCGAGTATGCAGCACAACATCCGGTTCAGGCATTGCTCACATCTGGACTACCGCAGCTCTCTACCAAGCTTAGACAGATGATTCAACGTGTAGCAGCATGTTTTGTATTCAACCAGCCAAGGTGGGCGCAAGTCACTACTCTTTTCAGGTCACTCCGCTGGCTGACTGTAGCAGAGCACATTTTTTTTAAATCCTTTAGCTTGCCTACAGAGTCGTCAATGGGCAGCACCTATGCACTGTACGATGGAAACACCAGTGAGACCCTATGCTCCTTTTTCAACCACAGGGAACTGCTAATGAATGGCGTCTGGTGATGTCACTTCATTTTATAGCAGACAGGTTATGAAAATAACACGATTAGGACATTTCCAATGACTGAAACAAAATTTTGCATGGTTTCATGTTACTCTGCTTTAGCTTATTGTGATGTAATATACAGTATAAGACAATTTATTTTGAAAATCTTGGTAGATTTAATTGTTATGTTGACATGTTCAGTTTGTGTGACTCAAGTGTTCCACTGGGTTGCTGTACTTAGATGTGTGCCTCTTAAATAATTGAGTAGTTCTACTCTGTAAGAACACCTTGTACCTTCTGTCATCAACTGCGTTACTGTATTTAGGCCACGTAATGGTATCATTATTTTTTAAAAGTTATGATGCCTAAGACTTATACATTTGGTTTAAACCTTATATATCAGTGCAACATACCTTTTGAAGCAGTCAAATCAAACTGATTTACTATTGTCTTTTATTAATTATAGCCTAATTTCCAGGGTTTTCTGCATATATTCTCTAAATGTAATTCTTTGAATCTCATTAAAATAATTCTTTATAGAAGTATATGCACCGGTGTGCTCAGGTAGACAAGAAATATCCTGTAGTAAAACACAACTCACTTGAAAGCTAAATCTAAAACACAGAATCAGGCCTAAATCATCATGATCACAACTGGAGCAGTGATCGCTCTTCATCTTCACTTCTACCCTCAGCAGCACCACCAGAAGACGCTGCTCAGACAGCTGATGCGTTCAACACTTTTGAAAATGAAATGGAGTAAGTATAGACAGGCTGAGAGCTGTGTGAGCTGATATGGCAGTTCCTACAGCAAAGAGGGATACAGAATAAGGAAGCTAACCTTGAAATACAGTGAAGTCATAACATTATCAGATCTTCTACACAATACTCTGGCTTTCAGCATACAGCAACTGAAAATTCTGGCAGAAGATTAACTTGTGTACTGAACTATTTTACCAACACAGAAATGGGACAAAAAATGTAAACTTCCATTTTTAAGGGTGCTAACATGAACCCGGAGCAAACGTTTGGTTGGTTGTAGTTTACGAGCACCATTGTGACAGTAACAGCAGACGCACACTTGCCTCACCACTACTTTAACAAGGCTTTTCACAGAAAAGTGACAAACCAGAAAACACCCCAATAATTTTCAGCTATCTGAATCTGTGACAATTATTCCACTCAACTGAATGTCACCCCTTTTTAGTGACAACAAAAATACAGGATTTCTTTTTTTGAACAGCTTGAAAATGCAGTATGCTGGCCTCATGTTTTTACTGCTCCTTAAACTTGAAATGCTGAACTAAATTGTGAAAAGGATCTCATTTCAGATTTGGCTGAAAATGTTGTTTTAATTTTTGGCAGGCTTTCACTTTTGGCATTAAGTGCTTTTTTGGGTTTCCGTGCATTTTCTGTTTTAACCAAAAGTGAAAAAATTAGGACTAACTGGAGTAATCATTACATTCAATTTTAAAGTATCAGATTTCATGTTAAAAAAAATGGAAACTTAATATATTCAAACCCACTTATAATCAAATTGAGGGTCACAGAGCACATCCTAGCAGCACCAGTACATTGTAGGGCCCACTCAATCAAACACCACCAGTTCTGAGCACCCAGTTAACATTTTGCACATTTTTTGGAATGTGGGAGGAAAATCTGAGTTCACAGAGAAAAACGTACACAAATACACGGAGAACAAGCAAGATCTGCACAAACAGTGACTGGGCTGGAGAAATCTAAACCCAGGTCACTGGATCTGTATGGCAACTTTGCTAACCACTTGGCCAGTGTGCCACCTTAAGTTAAAACATCAGCTGTTAAAACAGATGCTTACAAAATATTTTTATCAGCCAAGTTGAAGCAGCAAATAGATGGCGCTTCTTGAAATACGTATTGGAACTAGTGAGATCAAAATGGACTTTTCTGGTGTCAGCTCCCTGTGCTGATATAGACACTACTGTAACACCACACACCATCTTGACAAAAGTCTTCCTACCTTACATGGGGCTAAACGATTGTGAAGGCAGAAGGCTAAAAGGTTGTAGCAAACGAAAGAAACTTATAGTTTGTAAGGGACTTGGGGTATAAGAGAGACAGTGACCCAGTAACGCTACACGGGAGTTGCTTAAAAAATATCCAATGACTGTACTGGCCTAGTCAGAATCAGACCTCAGTTCACCTGAGCACATGTGGCAGAAATGCAATTCACCGACTATTCTCATCCAAGTTGAGTTAGCTTATGCTGTTAGTCAAGGCAAAATCTGCAGTGCCGATTTGTGAAGATGTAATTCCTGCCCCGTGATCTTTATTAAATAGTGATCCAAGGAAGTGAATACTTACAGATTCGCTTAGTTTCCATTATTACAATTCTTTTAAAAATGATCTGTACAATTTTCTTCCCATTTGCACATTAAATGCATCAATCTGCTGGAAGAAATTTTATTTAAACCCATTTATTGTAACATAATAAATTAAATCTAAAAAGGTGGTGAATAGCTTTTCACGGCCTGTGTACATAATTAATAACACCCTGTGCAATAATGTTTACTCAGTAAATTTAAATATATTCTGGAAAGGTTGCCAGTTCAAACTCCATTACTGCCAGAAGGAATCCTACTCTGTTGGGCCCCTGAGCAAGGCTCATTAACCTGAAAATTGCTCCGGGGAGCTGTGTAATGGCTGACCCTGCGCTCTGACCCCAAAGGTCACGTAAAAAGACAGTTTCTGCTCTGGGATTAACAAAGTATATCAAATAAAAAAATGCCACAGAAGTTCTACAAATGAACACTGTTTACTGCAGCTGCCACTTGACAATCGACTATTCGACAAAGTATTGCACATAACTTCAAAAGGTTTGAGGGTGGTGGTACCACCCTCAGGAAAACAAGCAGCTAAGTCACAGTTTACTTGGATTATTGCACAAATCCATTGATGTTCTTGACATTACCCCGATTCAAGTCTTTTTTGAATTCCTGTGAAAGAAGCACCTATAGGCAAAGAAACAAGTTCAAAAACAACTATAGAATTTCAGGCTTAACTACTAGCTGGAGTATTTTTTTCAGTTGCTCTTTATCTCTTCAAAATGCTGCTGAACTGATATTGTGAAGTGACTCTAGGCAGCAGTTTTCCCTGCTCAGAGACATTAGAAGTAGTAGTCACATTTTTGTTTAAAACAAACAGTGAATCATACCACTGAATATGTGAGAATTCCTCCACTGATTTGAAAGAGATGGACAGACAGATCCACAGCAAACGATTCAGCCTCCAGACATTTTCTAATCCAGCTAATTCAGAGATAGAGGTGCCATGGCCTGTCCAGACATTAACGGGTGCAAGGCAGGCACCAGACACCAGATGTAGAGCCAGTCCATCACAGTTATAGACACACTCACCATCTTTCATAAGGGGCTGTTTTAGAGTTTCCAGCTAACCTAATATGCATGTTTTCTGAGATGTGGGAAGAAAACTAGAGCACCATAGGAAAACTTACACAAATATGGAAAAACGTACAAATTCTGCACAGACAGTGACAATAAATAAAAAAAAATATTTTTCTCTCATATTAAGCATCAGGGACAAATGAAGCTCCTTGACTGATCGTTAAAACTGTGTGACCTAGCAAGGAAAACACTGGACCTTAAACTACCTCAGACTTACCGGGTAATGTGGAGTTGATCACTTAACCTGCTAAGTACATTGGGAAGGTGCTTACCACAGAAAGGCACTATGCTGAATACAATATATAAATAACATTTCTCAAATATAATTTTAGTATTTTTTATATAAATGTCATATGTAACTTTTTAATTAATGCCTTGAATTTATTTATAACCTATGTGTCCATCTAGGTTATGAGGAAAGGAACACACAAAAGGATGCTAAAGTATTTATTATCTAAAGACTCTAAATTGGCCCATTAAAAGTGAGGCTGAATAGTTGAGATGGATTAAGTCCACCTTTGCTGGTAATGCTGCCATATAGGTCTTGCCCCAAATGATTTTGGAGTCAAATAGGCAGGATTGATGGGTTTATTATACACTCAACTCCAACTTTATTAAGCGTACCTTGCTAGTACTGGGTTAGACTGCCTTTTGCCTTTAGAACTGCCACATAGGTTCAACAAGGTGCTGGAAACATTCCTCAGGGATTTTGATCCATATTGACATGATAGCATCATGCAGTTGCTGCAGACCTGTCGGCTGCACATCCATGATGCGAATCTTCTGTTCCACCACATCCCAATGGTGCTCTACTGGATTGAGATCTGGTGACTGTGATGGTCATTTGAGTACGGTGAACTCATTGTCATGTTCAAGAAATCAGTTTGAGATTTGAGCTTTATGACATGGCGCGTTATACTGCTGGAAGTAGCCATCAGAAGATGGGTACACTGCGGTCATAAAGGGATGGACATGGTCAGCAACACTACTCAAGCAGGCTGTGGCATTTAAACAATTCTCAGTTGGTACTAAGGGCCCAAAGTGTGCCAAGAAAATATCCTCTACACCATTACATCTCCACCACCAACTTTAACCGCTGATACAAGTCAGGATGGATCCATGCTTTCATGTTGTGGTCGCCAAATTCTGACCCTACCACCCAAATGTTGCAGCAGAAATTAAGACTCATCAGACCATACAGTATAACGTTTTTTCCATTCTTCTATTGTCCAAAGTTGGTGAATCCATTTGAATTGTAGCCTCAGTTGCCTGTTCTTACCTGTCAGGAGTGGCATCCTGTGTGGACTCCTGCTGCTGTAGCTCATCTACTTCAAGGTTCAACGTGTTGTGTGTTCAGAGATGCTCTTCTGCACACCTCATTTGTAATGAGTGGTTGTTTGAGTTGCTGTTGCCTTTCTGTTACCTCAAACCAGTCTGGCCATTCTCCTCTGACCTCTGACATCAACAAGACACTTTCAGCCAGAGAACTGCTGCTCACTGGATGTTTCCCCTTTTTTGGACCATTCTCTATGAACTTTAGAGGTTGTTGTGTGTGAAAATCCTAGTAGACCAGCAGTTTCTGAAATACTTAGGACCAGCCTGTCTGGCACCAACAACCATGCCCCATACAAAGTCACTTAAATTACCTTTCTTCCCCATTCTGATGCTCAGGTTAGAATTCAGCAGCTCAAGTTGACAGTGGCTAATGCCTAAATGCATTGAATTTCTGCCATGTGATTGGCTGATTAGATATTCGTGTTAACAAGCAGTAGAACAGGTGTACCTAATAAAGTAGCCAGTGAGTGTATAGACCAACTAAAACCTGGACAAACGCTTTCATTTACAATCATTTACTGATTACAGTCATTTTATCAAAATTTTAACACTAAATCAATTGGATAAATGATGTGTGGTGCAGTGGGCAAGGGGCTGAACTCGAAATTACAAGGGATGCCAGTACAATTTTCATCTCTTCAACTCAGTCTATTAAATACAATGAAGACATGCATTTTAATATATTCTTATTTCTCATAGCACTGCAGAGTGGAGACATGTTGCATGTTACTCAGACACAGAAGTAGGAAGTTCACCGTAGTCTGTGTACTGTATACTATTATGTGACCCTTAGCAAATTAACTTGTCTGCCTTTGCTCTAACTGTAAAAACAGATATAAACAGCTTAACGCTGTATCTGTACTTGTAAGATTCCCTGGGATGGTGTTCACTACACAATGACACTATATAAAGTAAAGATTGTTTATTTATATGACTGTCCTGTAATGGATCAGCAGCCCTGCTAGAACAGGCATTGGCTCCCCACACCTTTGAATTAGACAAATGCATGCTTGTATGATTTTCTCCATACAGCTTATGATGGCACAAGTTTAGTCTTTTCGCCCAAGAAAAAAAAAGTGATCATTACTTGGATTTGTGATATTGTATTATCTTTTGAAACTAAGAGCTACACTTCTCGTGGAGATGGACAGACACTGTGGATTTGGTTGTGCTTACTACTTACAAACAAAAAGGATACATGTGAACCAGCAACAGACTTTTTATTTTTAATTCAAACTAATCCATTTTACCTAAATAATTGATCTTTCATAAGATCTTTCATTAGAGCTCTGAAATGAACTGAGACTGAATGAGGTATAATCACTGAACATGAATTGGAATACATAACCAAAATAAAAAGTAAACCAAATTCTCCACTGTGCTCTTCATTATTGCCATATTTTCAAAAAGAATCTTAAATCTGGTTAAAGATGTATGAGTTCCTAGTTTATTTATAAATTTGCAAAACACGTGCAACAAGATAAACAAATAGGAGCATGTGAAGCAAATCTGCTTAACATACTCTTTTCAAAGTTGTTTGTTAAAACCTACTTCCTCTTTTTGGAAAATTCTGCTTAGCTAAGATGGTAAGCAAACAATGTGCAATGAACTCCCTTAGATGCTGAACTCTGATGTTATTAATAGCGAACTCCAAGACAAAGATGTTACTCATACAGACCAGAAAACTGCAGCAACATACTGACATCTGAAAGGAAGAAGGGGAAGAAAAGCGGAGGACAGTTGAGAGCCAATGAAATGTGGAAGGCCGGAAAGAATGTGCCAGAACAGAGAAACAGAAAGATAGACACAGTCTTAACTAAAGCTTAGTTAAGATAGCCTATTTCAGTAATGCCCCATTTTCCCTGCAATAAGCTAAAAACTAATCCAGGATTGGCTCCTGCCTTGCATCCTTGCTGCTGAGTTAGGCTCCAGTCCTTCCCACCCTGATATTGGATTAAGAGGGTTTCGAAATGCATCAATGGATACATAATAAGTGACTTTAATTGCCCTTTTCCGTTTGGATATACAGTCATATGAAAAATTTTGTGAACCCCTCTCAGCCTGCATAATAATTTACACTACTTTCAACAAAAAAGATAACAGTGGTATGTCTTTCATTTCCTAGGAATATCTGAGTACTGGGGTGTTTTCTGAACAAAGATTTTTAGTGAAGCAGGATTTAGTTGTATGAAATTAAATCGAATGTGAAAAACTGGCTGTGCTTAAATGTGGCTCCCCTTGTAATTTTGCTGATTTGAATGCATGTAACTGCTCAATACTGATTACTTACAACACCAAATTGGTTGGATTAGCTCGTTAAGCCTTGAAATTCTTAGCTAGTTGTGTCCAATCATGAGAAAAGGTATTCAAAGGTGGTCAATTGCAAGTTGTGCTTCCCTTTGACTCTCCTCTCAAGAGTGACAGCATGGGATCATCAAAGCAACTCTCAAAAGATCTGAAAACAAGGATTGTTCAGTATCATGGCTTAGGGGAAGGCTATAAAAAGCTATCTCAGATGTTCAAACTGTCAGTTTCAACTGTAAGGAATGTAATCAGGAAATGGAAGGCCACAGGCACAGTTGCTGTTACACCCAGGTCTGGCAGGCCAAAAAAAATACAGGAGCGGCATATGCGCAGGATTGTGAGAATGGTTACAGACAACCCACAGATCACTTCCAAAGACCTGCAAGAACATCTTACTGCAGATGGTGTATCTGTACATTGTTGTACAATTCAGCGCAATTTGTACAAAGAACATCTGTATGGCAGGGTGATGAGAAAGAAGCCCTTTCTGCACTCACGCCACAAACAGAGTCACTTGTTGTATCCAAATGCTCATTTAGACAAGCCAGATTAATTTTGGAACAAAATGCTTTGGACTGAGGACACAAAAATTAAGTTATTTGGTCATAACAAAAAGTGCTTTGCATGGCGGAAGAAGAACACCGCATTCCAAGAAAAACACCTGCTACCTACTGTCAAATTTGGTGGAGCTTCCATCATGCTGTGGGGCTGTGTGGCTAGTTCAGGGACTGGGGCCCTTGTTAAAGTCGAGGGTCATATGAATTCAACCCAGTATCAACAAATTCTTCAGGATAATGTTCAAGCATCAGTCACAAAGTTACGCAGGGGTTGGATATTTCAACAAGACAATGACCCAAAATACAGTTTGAAATCTACAAAGGCATTCATGCAGAGGGAGAAGTACAATGTTCTGGAATGGCCGTCACAGTCCCCTGACTTGAATATCATCAAAGATCTATGGGATGATTTGAAGCAGGCTGTCCATGCTCGGCAGCCATCAAATTGAACTGAACTAGAGAGATTTTGTATGGAAGAATGGTCAAAAATACCTCCATCCAGAATCCAGACACTCATCAAAGGCTATAGGATGCATCTAGAGGCTGTTATATTTGCAAAAGGAGGCTTAACTAAGTAGTGGTAGTAGTGGTAGTATAACATAGTTGGTCTCACTACCGTCCTGTAGACCTTCCCTTTCACTCTTGCTGATACCCGTCAGTCACAAATCACTCCTGACATTCTTCTCCACCCATTCCACCCTGCCTGCTCATTTTCACCTCTCTTCTACAATCCCCATTACTCTGTACTGTTGATCCCATGTATTTAAACTCATCCATCTTCGCCAACTCTACTCCTTGCATCCTCACCATTCCACTGACCTCCCTGTCATTTACACACATGTATTCTGTCTTGTTCCTACTGACCTCCATTCCTCTCCTCTCTAGAGCATATCTCCACCTCTCCAAGGTCTCCTCAATGTGCTCCCTACTATCGCTACAGATCACAATGTCATCAGCAAACATCATAGTCCATGGGGACTCCTGTCTAATCTCGTCTGTCAATCTGTCCATCACCACTGTAAATGAGAAAGGGCTCAGAGCTGATCCCTGATGTAATCCCACCTCCAACTTGAATGCATCTGTCACTCCTACTGCAGACCTCACCACTGTCACACTTTCCTCGTACATATCCTATACCACTCTTACGTACTTCTGTGCCACTCCCGACTTCGTCATACAATACCACAACTCCTCTCGAGGCACCCTGTCACATGCTTTCTCCAGGTCCACAAAGACGCAATGCAACTCCTTCTGGCCTTCTCTAAACTTCTCCATCAACATCCTCAGAGCAAACATTGCATCTGTGGTGCTCTTTCTTGGCATGAATGCTCAGCCAATGATAAACAAAAATCCAAAGAATTAAGAGGGGTTCCCAAACTTTTATGACTGTACATATACTGTATTTCTTATCTGTATTACATTCTTTTTAATGCATACTGTGTTTCCCCGAAAATAAGACCTACTCCGAAAATAAGCCATAGGCAAGATCGCCAGCTAAAAAGTAAGGCACCTAAGGCCAGGTTTATACTTCATGTGATGTGACACGTGTGCCCGAAACATCCATTAAATTCCGAGGACACCTTGCCACAATATCTCTGAAGAGGATGTTTAATGATTACATCCAGCAATTCAGGGATGTGCCCATTCCTACAGCATCAGCGCAAGACAGAAACAAAATCTCTGGACAGGGCATCAGCTCATCACAAGGTGAACACAAGCACACACAAACACTGGCGTCATTTTAGCGTCACCAAGTCCCAAAACCTTTATGTCTTTGGATGGAAAACTGAGCCCACTGTGGAAACCCACCAAGAAAAACATGTAAATTCCAGGCAGGAATCATAAGGGACGTGACAGCAGCACTACCACTCTGCCACCATGCCATCCCATATGTGTAACTGTTAACAGTATTCATTATTTAAACAAAATTAACGATTTATCTGTAAATGTAATATACATATTTTAATGCATTTCATCATGAAAGTGATATCAAGTATAAATCTAAGAATTCTAAATGTGCAGAGAGCTGGAATATCATACATTTAATGTGTTCTGTGTGGTGATCTATTGCTGCTTGCTGCTGCCTTCAGCTCAGGAGGAAGCCCCAGAAGCAGGTAGCAATTTAACAACTGGGATGACGTTTAAGACAATCTACTTTAATGATAAAGTAAACTATGAGGCTAAAGTGAACATTTCGAGTTTAAAGCCGAAATTTCCACTTTAATCACAAAATAGACCTTTTCATTATGTCCTTTATTTTTTTTTCTCTGTGGCTCAATACGCTGGCGTACATTGTGACAGTACAAGGTGGAAAAAAAAAAAGAACATGATATGTGAGACTTTTAAAATGTATCGTGTCATTACTTTGGGGAGTATGCAACACTTGAATATAAAAGCACCACAAATACATTTGTATGTCGGCATTTTGCTTCACCACATCGGACCATTCATCAAACATCGAAGCACACACCTCGATCTGCAAAGCGGCTGGAGTAGCAAGAAATTCAGCCTGGAATTCAGGGTTTGAATGTGGAGAGTTATAACGATATTCTAGAAGAAGATGACTTGACTGTATTTGCATAAATGCATATTGTTGTATATGAGTAAATATAAGATATCCCCTGAATATAAGCCCTAGTGCATCTTTTGGAACAAAAATTAATATAAGACCCTGTCTTATTTTCGGGGAAACACGGTAGTAATATTTTTACATTATTTACAGAAGTGACTACCTGGCAAAGCTGCCCACTTGGAAAAGAATTTTTTATATTTAAATAAAGTATGAAAAGACATTTGGTATTATTATTTTTTTTTTTTAACTTTTATATTACATTTTGACCAATGCCTGTCTGGTTTGGGTTTGCATGTTGTCCTCATGTCTACATGTTTTGTTTCTCTGGTTTTCTTCTTAAAATCCTAAAGATGTGCAGGTTAGGATGACTGATGACTCCAAATCACCCTCAAGGGTTGCTTACAGCTGATATTGGGTCAGAGTTCTCACAATTGGATTGGAGTTGGTCCACGAAATAGATGGATGGATTTTGGTTAATTATAATAACTTGGACACCTGGAGATTTGTTATGTTAAAATATATATTCTTTCTTAAAGATTTTTAAGTTATACAGCATACAAAACTTATCCTTTTTTATTTTAAAATTTTACATTACAGTACATGCTTCCTCAGTTGGTTTGCCCAGTTGATTTCATACAAGGGACGCTATTGGCAGATGGCTGAGAAGCTACCCAGCTTACTTTCTCTCTCTCTCTCTTGCGCTGACGTAGGGGGTGTGAACAGGGGGGCTGTTCGCACACCTAGACGATACGGACGCTACCTTCTGTGTGCAGCTTTTAAGTATGCTGCACGGTGCTTCGCATACTTAAAAGCTCAAAGGGCACGTATTGATTTTTGACTTTGTTTCTCTCTCTCTCTCTCTGTGTCTCTCTCTCTCCCTGCTCCTGACTGAGGGGGTGTGAGCTGCCGCCTTCAACAGCTTTGTACCGGCTGTGCTTCGCATACTTAAAAGCCAAACAGCCCTATTGATTTGTTTGCTTTACTCTCTGTTTCCTTTGAAGAGGAAGATATGTTTGCATTCTTTTAATTGTGAGACAGAACTGTCATCTCTGTCTTGTCATGGAGCACAGTTTAAACTTTTGAAAAAGAGACAAATGTTTGTTTGCAGTGTTTGAATAACGTTCCTGTCTCACTACAACCTCCTGTGTTTCTGCGCAAATCTGTGACCCAAGTATGACAATATAAAAATAACCATATAAACATATGGTTTCTACTTCGCGGATTTTCTTATTTCGCGGGTGGCTCTGGAACGCAACCCCCGCGATGGAGGAGGGATTACTGTATTAAGCTGTAACTCTGTTAATTATATGGCACTGTCCAAAGTTGAATTCTGCCTCGGTCTGTTTGATGGGATTTTGCTGACTTTAGGGTATCCACTAATCCAGTAGATTTAGTGGATCTTTCGGAAATTAAACCAACTTGCTTGTTACCATTTTGTCGAAATCCACCCAACCATTCATTTCCTGAACCTGCATAGTCTCCAGTACAGAGTTGTGTACCTACATAATCAAGAAATGTATACATGAGAAAGGGCAGTGGGCCATTCGTTGACCCTACATCTGACCAGGGCAGGTGCATGGGGTGAGGCTGTGAAGCAATCTCTTCAGGCGGCACTTTGATAGGCATCATTTTTATACAAAAGTATATTAATTGTAAATATATATATGTGTGTGTGTGTGTGTGTGTGTATATATTTTGTATTTTTTTTTAACATCGTAAGTTAATAATACTGTAACAACCAGGAGAGATCTAGGTTTATGCTCAGCTATACTCATGTGGAAAGGTGACATTTACCTACAACTCAATTATCCTAGTTATAGGAAAGCAGGATAGCTGATTTCTGGCAGGCTTGGCTGTGCATGCATGTCAAAAGTGCGCCGTACTCTTAGTAAAAAAACTGTAAAGTAGCATCTGAGCAGCAGCAGAGTACACCCGTATTTGCCACTGAATGCTTCTGTGTACTTTAGTTGTTAAATAAAGGCTTCCTGACCGATGTCTTTGTTGTGAAGCAGTTTATGAAAAAGCACAACATCACACAAATGAGAGTTAAATATGAACTGTAAGAACAACATACACATCCAATGTCTTACTTATATACTGACTTTCAAAGATGCAAGAAATACTGTATTTTCACTTTGAAAGTTTCACATTTCACAGAACACAATTCACACTACAAACTTCGGAGGATCAACTGAGTACAAGCAACTTATCAGTATATGATAATATTGTTCAGTTCAGTTTTTTTCACGTTCAGTATCATATTGTGTATATACTGATAATGTCATTTTGTACAATTGTTAATATCTGGGATGTTATTAGGTGTTGTCACATGTACAGTGAAATAACGTTTACATTTGCACTATATTTACCTAGAAAGGACAGGCACCATTTGTGTTGGATGAGAAAAATAGGTAAGTTTTATTACACGTACTGAAAACTCAAAAATAATTTTATGGGTAGGGGATCAAATGGAAGTGTTGAAGAATGTTTATATTTTTATTGTTTTTAATGTCTATTTTGTGTTTTTCATTGTTTTCAAGCTAATCTTTTTCATTTGATCACATTTTCTCCAAATAATAATTATATTTATTACTTCTGCTTTATTTTGTATGTTGTTCTGGGGGATGCACTGTATTTTCAGAGCATTGTATCATGAAGCCCTTATGACAATCGGTCTGTTTGATGGGATTTTGCTGACTTTAGAGTATCCACTAATCCAGTAGATTTAGTGGATCATTCGGAAATTAAACCAACTTGCTTGTTACCATTTTGTCTAAATCCACCCAACCATATTGTATGTGGATTAAGTGAATTGCCACTAGAGTAGCGAGGAACTGGGGATGACAAGGTGGTTTTATATTAAGCGCTGGCCCTGTGTCTGTCTCCACATAAAGGTGTGTGCTACAGCCAGTCCAATACCTATCTGCTCCCTGAATCCTTGCAATGATGGACTTTAAAAGCATACTGTAAGTCTAAAATGAAAACAGGTTTCTACCTCACATAATATTTTATTGGGATTTGTATATTGCAAATAACAATCTTCAATCTATCATTTTACTAATGTATGTCACTACCAATAATTTATACTTCAAACCCATCCATCCACCCATTATCAAGCCCACTTAATTCAATTCAGGATTGTAAGGAGCTGGAGCTGCACTGGAAAGAAGGCAAAAACCAGTCCTGAATGGGAACACCAGCACATTGCTGGACACTCACACACTCCCACTGGATCACTTTATTATTGTTGATACAGTATATTTGGCTACTTTCTTTGGCCAAGGTAACAACTACATCAGTATAAAGTACAATTATATATATAATTTTTTTAACAAATGGAGTACGAGCAGATTGAACTGTCATAGCCAAAACTGTGGGATACGCAAGCATTGCAGCACAAGATGAATTACACATTATATAAAAAATTAATAAATAATGAATATAATGTACAGCAGCAGAGTAAAGTCACCATAACTGTATGATACATAAGATAGGCAAGAATAAAAGAGAAAGATATACCATATAGGTAATCAGACTTAAGCAGTACAGTTATTTATAATGTTCTTTTATTTTAGAGCACACTATTTCCTGTATTGCTCCTGATGTTGGTAGGAAATACTCAAACACCCCAAACCTGAAATTGGAATTAACAGGAGCAGAAGATGGATGTATTTATGGATTATAGGAGCAAAGAGATCAAATGAAGAAAAGAATAAGGATCTGTACAATTCAAAAACCATACAGGCATTTTAGTACATAATCAGAGCATTGCCACATGTTGTAAAATGGCAAAAGTCCCAAGTACTTCGGCTTATGTGAGTATTTCTGATTTACCATCACTGTAACATTATAACTCATTTAAATTCCCCTAAATGGGTCACTCGGGGTATATTGATTTCCATCCATGCCTCAAACATATTCATTCTTGGTTACCTAGTTGGTATGAACATGTACGTATGCACATTCTTCAAACTATGGTCTGTATCGGAGTGTAGTAAATGTTGATTTATCATATTTTTCTATTTCTTTGTTATGTACAAATTAACTTTTAATGTTATTGTGTTTATTTTTGTTTTGTCGATAATGTCACTGGCTCCTCCATTCTGTGCCATTGTTGCTATGACAATATGATCTTTTCAGGCATCTGATACATGCAGTGCAGTACGAGACCTAATGGTTGCCATGTTATTTAAGTCTAAGCTGCAAGTCAGATAAAAAGTCTTTGATTTCCTTGCAAAAGAAAATATTTCTTATGTAAATTAATTGATGGAAGTAGCAGATTTTGATCATTCACCCATCTTATTATTTTAAAATGTGCTTTACCTTACCTTTTGTAGCTTGTCTTTGAACCTGCACTGAAATGAACTGTGCTCTCATTTAACTTTTAAATTAATAATTAAAGAAAGGAGTCAGGTGGAGAACGTTGTTTCATAGTGCAGACAGAATTGTCTGCAACTTACCATCAGCAAAACCAAAGAACTGGTTATTGACTTTCCTCATACGAAAAAGCCTCCATGTCCAGTCACTCCTACAAGTACTTGGTGGTCCACATCAATAACAGTTTGAACTAGTCTTGGAATACAGAGGAACTTTCTTATAAAGGTCTCCTATAACTCTGTGATGGCCTCTGCGATTTTCTACACTGTGGGGTGCTATGCTGGTAAAATACATTCAATACAGAAGCCCTCCAAATCAACAAACTAAGTAAAAGGGTAGGCTCAGCTACACACTGTGGACCCCCTGGAAGTAGGAGCAAAGGACAGAATGAAAACAAAACTGAATGCCATTATGAACAATGCTACACATCCCCTCTCTGATACACTAACACTTAGGACTTTCAGCCAACAAATTATTCAGAGGAAGTGTGTCAAGAAATGCTACTGGGGCACCTTTATACCAACAGCAATATGTCTGCATAATGCCTCACTGGGACTGTGACAGCAAGTTAGAAGATCAAGTTTTTCTTTCTTCTTAATTTTCTTCCATTTTAGTAATTAAATGGGGTGGTGGCTCTGAGGCTAGGGATCTGCTTTAGGCAATCAGAAGGTTGTTGGTTCGAATCCCATAAATACCAGAAGTGATTCCACTCTATAGGGCCAGGGCAATTGCTCCATCCTGGGTATGACATTAACCTACAAGCAGGTCCTCCAACTTGTAGGGAATACTTGGGGGTTTGTGGCAGGACTGGCATTCAAACCACTGTTAAAAAAAAAACTCCATTCAAATTAGTGTGGTGCTGGGGTGTCATCCATTGCATGGCAGTGCTCATGTCCTAATTTGGGATCCTGAGGTGGTTTGTTGTATGTTGGGTGCGACAACACGCTTTATCAGTGCATGCTCCCAACCTCCTCCTCCTCCTCCTTAGTCATTCTACTGTGCATTCAGACTATAGTGTGTGTGTGTGTGTGTAAATATATTTGTCTATTTATTTATTTAAAAAAATTCTGAAAAAAGACATCTCCCGCTAGGAACAAATAAAGTTCTATCCATTTATCTATCATATATATATATATATGCTATTTACAGTACAGTACAGGAAATGTTTGGGAACCCCTCTTAATTCTTTGGATTTTTGTTTACATTGGCTGAGCTTTCAAAGTAGCAACTTCCTTTTAATATATCACATGCCTTATGGAAACTGTAGTATTTCAGCAGTGACATTAAGTTTATTGGATTAACAGAAAATATGCAATATGCATCATAACAAAATTAGACAGGTGCATAAATTTGGGCACCACAACAGAGATATTACATTAATAATATCCTCCTTTGAGCCTCCTTTTGCAAATATAACAGCCTCTAGATGCCTCCTATAGCCTGTGATGAGTGTCTGGATTCTGGATGGAGGTATTTTTGACCATTCTTCCATACAAAATCTCTCCAGTTCAGTTCAATTTGATGGCTGCCAAGCACGGACAGCCTGCTTCAAATCATCCCATAGATTTTCGATGATATTCAAGTCAGGGGACTGTGACGGCCATTCCAGAACATTGTACTTCTCCCTCTGCATGAACGCCTTTGTAGATTTCGAACTGTGTTTTGGGTCATTGTCTTGTTGGAATATCCAACCCCTGCGTAACTTCAACTTTGTGACTGATACTTGAACATTATCCTGAAGAATTTGTTGATATTGGGTTGAATTCATCCGACCCTTAACTTTAACAAGGGCTCCAGTCCCTGAACTAGCCACACAGCCCCACAGCATGATGGAACCTCCACCAAATTTGACAGTAGGTAGCAGGTGTTTTTCTTGGAATGCGGTGTTCTTCTTCCGCCATGAAAAGCGCTTTCTGTTATGACCAAATAACTCAATTTTTGTCTCACCAGTCCAAAGAACTTTGTTCCAAAATAAATCTGGCTTGTCTAAATGAGCATTTGCATACAACAAGCGCCTCTGTTTGTGGCGTGAGTGCAGAAAGGGCTTCTTTCTCATCACCCTGCCATGCAGATGTTCTTTGTGCAAATTGTGCTGAATTGTGGAACGATGTACAGATACACCATCTGGAGCAAGATGTTCTTGCAGGTCTTTGGAGGTGATCTGTGGGTTGTCTGTAACCATTCTCACAATCCTACGCATATGCCGCTCCTGTATTTTTCTTGGCCTGCCAGACCTCGGTTTAACAGCAACTGTGCCTGTGGCCTTCCATTTCCTGATTACATTCCTTACAGTTGAAACTGACAGTTTAAACCTCTGAGATAGCTTTTTGTAGCCTTCCCCTAAACCATGATACTGAACAGTCTTTGTTTTCAGATCTTTTGAGAGTTGCTTTGAGGATCCAATGCTGTCACTCTTCAGAGGAGTCAAAGGGAAGCACAACTTGCAATTGACCACCCTAAATACCTTTTCTCATGATTAGACACACCTGTCTATGAAGTTCAAGGCTTAACGAGCTAATCCAACCAATTTGGTGTTGTAAGTAATCAGTATTGAGCAGTTACATGCATTCACATCAGCAAACTTACAAGGGGAGCCAAATTTTTGCACAGCCAGTTTTTCACATTTCATTTAATTTCATACAACTAAATACTGCATCACTAAAAATCTTTGTTAGGAAAACACCCCAGTTCTCAGATGTTCCTAGGAAATGAAAGACATACCACTGTTATCTTTTTTGTTGAAAGTAGAGTAAATTATTATGCAGGCTGACAGGGGTTCTCAAAGTTTTTCACATAACTGTGTATATATACACATATATAACACGTATATAACACATATATATACATACATATACATATACACATCCATCCATCCATCCATTTTCCAACCCGCTGAATCCAAACACAGGGTCACGGGGGTCTGCTGGAGCCAATCCCAGCCAACACAGGGCACAAGGCAGGAACCAATCCCAGGAAGGGTGCCAACCCACCGCAGACATATACACATACTGCCCATAAAAATTAAGAGGGCGCTTAAATCATACATCAGATCTCATTGAATGAAATATTGGAGTGGAAAATTTTTACTAATACTGCATAATTCATTGAGAACAAAATGATGTAACAATGGTCAATGGAAACCAAAATCACCAATCCACTGTGGGTTAGATTCAACATCACACCAAAAATCAAAGTCAAAAATTGAAATCACAAGCTGATCCAACTTGTGTGAATATCAACTCATAATGTGACTCAGTAGTTTGTATGGCCCCCACGTGCCAGTATTAACTCCCAACAATGTCTGGACATGCTCCTAATGAGATAGCGGATGGTGTCCTGGAGGAACTCCTCCCAGACCTGGATCAGGGCATCAGTAAGCTCCTGGATAGTCTCTGGCGCTACTTAGCGGCATCAGATCTATGGATACATAACGTCCCAGAGGTTCTCAACTGGATTCAATTCTAGAGAATGTGTGGGATAGTCAAAGGCATCAATGCCTTCATCATCCAGTAACTGCCTACACACTATGACTAAATGAATTCAGGCATTTTCCTGCACCAGGAGGAACTCAGGGCCCACTGCACCAGCATAAGGTCTGACAATGGCTCTGAGGATGTCATCCTGTTAGGGATCCACTGCCTAGCACATGGAGGTCTATGCGACACACCAAGATATGCCTACCCAGACCATTACTTACCCACCACCAAATAGGTCAAGCTGGATTATGTTGCAGGCTGCATAATGTTCGCCACAGCGTCTTCAGACTCATTTTCATGTCTGTCACATGTGCTCAGTGTGAACCTGCTCTCATCTGTGATGAAAACGGGGTGCCAATGGTGGGGCTGCCAACTGTGTAATTCTCTGGTGAATGCCAGTCGAGAATGTTGGGCCCCCGGGCCACCCCCCAGTAGCCAGCTGGAGGTCATTTTGTAGTGCTCTGGCAGTGCTCCTCCTGTTCTTCCTTACACAAGCAGATACCGATCCTGCTGCTGGGTTGATACCCTTCTATGGTCCTGTCCATCTCTCCGTATGTAACGGCTGGTCTCCTGGTATCTACTCCATACTCTTGAGACTATACTGGGAGACACAGCAAACCTGAATTGGCTGCAGGTACTGCCTCTTGCTACAAGTAGTGAAAAGGACACTAGCAAAACACAAAACTAGGGAAGAATCAGTCAGGAAGGATGAGGAGAGAGCAATTGTCCAACATCTGCAAAATCATTCCCTTTTTTGGGGTTGTCTTGCTGTTGCCTCTCCAGTGCACCTGTTGTCACTTTCATTTGCACCAAAGCAGATAAAGTTGACTCACAATTGCTTATGCTACGTAACTGGGCAGATTGATATCCGTGAAGCTTAACTGACTTGGTGTTAGTCTGGGATGATTACGTTCCCTTAATTTTTTTTTTGAGCAGTATAGATAGATAGATAGATAGATAGATAGATAGATAGATAGATAGATAGATAGATAGATAGATAGATAGATAGATAGATAGATAGATAGATAGATAGATAGATAGATAGACAGTATTTTATATAGATATATATAAATATGTCTGTATTATAGTAGATTGCTTCTTTTCAGTGGAATGATCTAAACAGTTTTGACATGTTTAGGGTGACAATGGCTGGAAAGAATCCAGGCAGCATCAAATACAAAGTAGAAATAGGCATTCTAGTCCACACAAAGAGTGAGAAGAGGCTTATGGGATTTTGCAGCCAGTACAAATGCCCATATGAGGTCTCATCTTTGTTGTAACATGACTGAGTGGAGTTGAAAAAGAATATAAAGGCTCCACATTGATAGGTTGCCAAAATTTGCCAATCTCACAGTACTTTCGTGGTACAATAGGAAATGTGATACTTACATGAGTAGTTGTGTAATCTGACATACTTAAGTCGGCATGATCCAGCGACTATAGTTGTTAAGTGTGACCTGTTCTTCAGCTCAAATGTGTGTAGTGTAACACATGCTTTACAACTGGCAACTCACCTAACATGAATATCTTCAGAGATATGGAAGGAAAACTAGAAGAGCGGAATATGTAGGAAAACTGTGTAAACTCAACAACCCAGGATGCTGGATCCTTGATTCACCAGTACTTACTTCTTCACCACTGCATCACCCTAAAGATGTATATTTTAGGTTAAGATTGACCTATTATAATGTAGTATGTGTTTATTCTTGTACGTCATGTCACTGACTGAAAACCAGTCCAGTGTTGATTCTTATCTTGTGTTTGATGGTACCAATGCATTCTAGCTTCTTGCTACTTTATATCAAAATAAATAGCTTTAAAAATGAATCCCGTATAAGTAGCAAACAACCAAGCAGATGTCCCATTGTTTGTAGTTTCTGCCAGATAAAGTGAATATCATTCCCCACTTCAGCAACCTAAATACTTAATCGGGAGGCCTTCATTACTCCACTGATTCCTACGAGATTGCAGATTAAATTCCTGATGAATGGAATACTGCATTTAGTTAAAAGATTAGATTAACTGGCAAATCAAGTCTGGCCCAGAGTGTGGTTTTGTATACAGGTGGTCTGGTGTCCATCCAGAAGTTAATTTCTTCTGTACACGTGAAGATCTCAGGACATGGTTATTAGGGCCACATTTAAGCAAGTTTAAACAGCACACGACTTTCCTAATTGAGTCTTCAGCATTGCATATAATCAGAAGAGGCACCATTTGCTGTGGAGCGCTCTTAATTTTGAGAACTAAAGTGGACAGTTAATTAAAACTAATGGTGAACTGAGTAAGAGCAGGATTGATAGATGCAGCCATGATTCTTTGATAAACACAATAAAGTGTACCATGATAGCTGTTTTAATAATATTTGCAATTGCTCCTGGGAGGACAATGCCTTATCATGCCTTATCAACTTGCGCTAAGCGTCCAGATGAAAAACAATGACTGTCTTTTTTCTGTGCCACAGGCCATCAAGGTTTCAGAACTCATAAACATATACAACCATCAGGAAAAAGAAAAGAAAATAGTTTTCTTCTATTCAATGTGAAAATAATGGTATCAGATGCTTATTTCATGGCTTGCCTTCCTTAATATGATACATTAACATTCTTTAGTACTATTATATGAAATAAATTCCTTTAGGCATTTTAAGAATTAAATAGAAAAACAACACACATGCTGTTATGCTCTCTTTATAGTTTTATGTAACAGTTCACCCTTAAGGAGTACAATTAGACAGTGTTTAGAAAGAGTTGGACTGGCTTCATCACTAAGGATACAGTGTACACACACTCTTGGAGTATACATAACACAGAGCAGGAGGTCAGCTGGAAGGAGACATTGACAGTTGTAGCTGTTAGTCATAAAGTGCCCCCAATCCTGTGTTTGTCAGTCTGTGTTTCTTACAGGCAAACATCATGGCCTAGTGGGTAAAGAGATATAGGTCACAACATTGCCAGCTCGGCCCTGTAAAGTAATCTGTGGTAGTACTCACTGTGAACGGCATTATATAGATTAGCAGTATGTCACAAACATCAATAGTTTCTAAATATTTCTTCTTAACTTAATTTTCTTTCATATGAATTGAGATTTAGACTCTTACCCCAACCACTGTGTTCCCATTATACTGTTTGACTTTTGCTGATCATAGCACCGGATATGTTACCTGTTGGTCAGACATGCAAGTAAAAATGTCACTTTATTCTGTACAATGTCAATACTAATGCTAGTTTACCATTAGGTGCAAATAACATATATTAAATAATTTTTTATTCTCATCTGTTTAAATTTAGATACTACTGACAATAATTACACAAAGTCCAATTCATTTAAATTATCAACTGTAAACTGGGAATGTTGAGGATTAGAATTTATACCAGTAGAATCACTGTTCTGGTTTAGCCAGGGTTTTGTCTCTGGCTCAATTGATTTCTTTTTTTTTATAATTTTTTTCACCTTTTTTATTATTGGCTTTGTCTGTTTTGTATTACTATATCATCTTCCATCCATCCATCCATTTTCCAACCCGCTGAATCCAAACACAGGGTCACGGGGGTCTGCTGGAGCCAATCCCAGCCAACACAGGGCACAAGGCAGGAACCAATCCTGGGCAGGGTGCCAACCCACCGCAGGACACACACAAACACACCCACACACCAAGCACACACTAGGGGCAATTTAGAATTGCCAATCCACCTAACCTGCATGTCTTTGGACTGTGGGAGGAAACCGGAGTGCCCGGAGAAAACCCACGCAGACACGGGAAGAACATACAAACTCCACGCAGGGAGGACCCGGGAAGCGAACCCAGGTACCCAGGTTTCCCAACTGCGAGGCAGCAGCGCTACCCACTGTGCCACCGTGCCACCCTACTATATCATCTTATTTATAAAAATTGTGTTTATTTATTATTTTGCTATTCTGTATAATGTCAGTTATGGCCTTTCACAATGACCACTAGCTAACTTCTTGAAAAATACATATTTGGTATCCCACAGTGGTGCAGTAGTTACCACTGCCACTTCACAACCCCAGAGTCCTGGCTCCAAATCCTGGCCTAAGCACTACCTATTTGGATTTTGCAAGTTCTCCAGTGGTGTTACTTGAGGTGAGCATTTGGATATACAGGGTGGATAAGCAAATGTCAAAATAAACTAATACTTTACTTTTATTGATTTTTTTCATAATCCTATCCTTGATATTCTCCTTTGGTCTAGACTGGTTTTCATCCCACATCATAAAGACCTCCAGGTTGGGTTAAATGGCAACTTTCAACTCATATTGGTAAATATGGATCTGTAAATCATTGTGCCCTACAATGGACTGTTGACCCATATGGGGTTGGTTTGTATCTTGCCCAATGCTGCTAGGAGAGCCTCCAGCCTCCTGCGTCAGTCAAATGAATATCAGTACATTGTTTAATTTAAACGTGTATGTTTTTGTATCATGGAGAGTAAACATGTATTCAAATACTGTACCAGAATTTTTTCTTTTGGAGTGACAAGTCTTATCCTAGTACAGTGGAACCTCGGTTCACAACCATAATTCGTTCCAAAACTCTGGTCGTAAACTGATTTGGTCGTGAACCGAAGCAATTTCCCCCATAGGATTGTATGTAAATACAATTAATCCATTCCAGACCGTACGAACTGTATGTAAATATATTTTTTTTTAAATTTTTAAGCACAAATATAGTTAATTTTACCATAGAATGCACAGCGTAATAGTAAACTAAATGTAAAAACATTGAATAACACTGAGAAAACCTTCAACAACAGAGAAAACTAACACTGCAAGAGTTCACGCTATAGTGCTAGGAACCGCTCGCTAAAAACACTTTTTTTAATGAGTTTTAAGCACAGGGGAAAAAATGAACATTTGAAAAATCCGTAATTTAATAAACCACCAAGATAAGTAACATTGCAACAATGCAGGCTACGAACCGATCACTGTAAACAGAACTGAAAACAAAAACAAGCCTTCTCTACCTTATGCGTCCCTCCCTCGCGCACGCCTGTGTGTGTGTGTGCGTGTGTCTCTCTTTTGCGAGCCTGGAGCGCCTGTGTGTCTCTCTAGCGTGCTCCTGTGTGTGTGCACGCCTCTCTCTCCCGCACACTCCTGTGTGTGCGCGCGTCTGTCTCTCTCTCGCGCTGCCTGTGTGCGCGCACGTCTGTCTCTCTCTCGCATTGCCTGTGTGTGTGCGCGGCTCTCTCTCTCGCGTTGTCTGTGTGTGCGCACGTCTCTCTCTGTCTCTCTCTGGTGCTGCCTGTCTGTGTGTGTGCGTGTCTCTCTTTTGCGAGCCTGGAGCACCTGTGTGTCTCTCTAGCCCGCTCCTGTGTATGTGTGTGCACGCCTCTCTCGCGCACACATGCTCCTGTGTGTGCGCGTTTGTCTCTCTCGTGTTGCCTGTGTGTGTGCGCAGCTCTCTCTCTCGCACTGCCTGTGTGAGTGTGTGGCTCTCTCTCTCTGGCGCTGCCTGTGTGTGTGTGTGCGTGTCTCTCTTTTGTGAGCCTGGAGCGCCTGTGTGTCTCTCTAGCCCGCTCCTGTGTGTGTGTGTGTGTGTGTGTGCACGCCTCTCTCGCGCGCGCTCCAGTGTGTGTGCGCGTTTGTCTCTCTCTCTCGTGTTGCCTGTGTGTGTGTGCGGCTCTCTCTCGCGCTGCCTGTGTGTGTGTGTGTGTCGTGCTCTCTCACTCTCTTTCTTGCTTGCTGCACAGGAAATGCACAGGGAGAGACTGAACATGTACAAACCGAAAGGGAACCTGGCTTGTTTGTATACCGAGTGTGTGGTCATAAGTTTGGCGAACATTTTGGTCGTAAACCGATCTGTACGTGTACCGAGACGTTTGTGAACCGAGGTTCCACTGTATAACACTTTTGCCAACAACAGATGTTTGAGTGTAAAGGTGTATACAGCAAAGAGGCAACATCTCGCTGACATCACACTCATAGCAGTTTTGGTGTGAAAGCAGCTTTAGCATGTGGTCCTGCATGCTCTGACTTCCCTTCATATTTCACACCTGAGCAAAACCTGTGCAAGACTTTCTTTTGGTTCCTGTAGAAGAGCCAACAATTCTTTTATTTTCCATTATCAGCTTAGGTTTTTAAGGTAAAAAATGCTTTGTTCTAGCAGTTTAATTTTTAGTATTACTTAAAGTTCAAATTCAGGACTAAATGTGACAATCTGCCAAACGTTTTGGCTCTTTTCATTTTTTGGCAGGAAGAAATTTTTAATATTTTTTTGCCATTTATGGTTTTGGCCAAAAATGAAAAAAATGGTTTCAGCTGGGCCCTAGTTCCTTCCTCTATACTGTAGATTTCTCTGAAATTAATCCTGAAAAACATTTAAGCACTGCCTAAGAAATATTTTCTCATCATGAACCACATGAAAAAAAATCACAATTTGCTTCCTACAGTATTTGGACTCTTAAGCCATATTTTTCAGTACGATATTGTATATTAGCGTTTGCTCAAGTTACAGGTCAATTATCTGGTGGTTGATGTGGCATTCTGTGCAAGGTCAAATATCCCTAATTGTTATACTCACTGACTTTTCTTTATACAGTAAATTCATAAATCCCTCCATTTTAATAATGGTTCAAACTATAGTAATACCCTTTCATTCATTCTTTCATTCTCTAATCTTTCTTCCCTATTTTTATGGGACACAGAGATACAACCTCAATTTCAAAACAGTAGGAACACTGTGTAAAATGTAAATAAAAACAGAATGTAATGATTTGTAAATCTCATAAATTCAGATTTTATTTGTAGTAGAACACAGAAAACATATCAAATATGGATGGATGGATGGATGGATGTTGAAAGTGAGACATTTTACTATTTCATGAAAAATATTACCTTATTTTGAATTTGATGACAGCAACATGTCTCAAAAAAGTTGGGACGGGGCCACGTTTATCACTGTATAGCATCCCCTCTTCTTTTAACAACAATCAGTAAATTTCTGGGAACTGAGTAGACTGGTTGCTGGACTTTTGGGAGAAAAATGTTGTCCCATTCTTGTCTGATATACAATTCTAGCTGCTCAACAGTCTTGGGTCTTCTTTGTTGTATTTTTAATTTTGTGATGCGCCAAATGTTTTCAACTGGTGAACGGTCTGGAGTGCTTGCAGGCCAGTTCAGCATCTGGGCTGTTCTACTACGAAGCTAAGCTGTTGTAATAGTTGCAGTAGCATTGTTGTGCTGAAATATGCAAGGACTTCCCTGAAAAAGACATCATCTGAATGGGAGCATCTGTTGCTCTAAAACTCGTATAAACCTTTCAGCATTGATGGGACCTTTCCAGATGTGCAAGCTGACAATTCCATAGGCATTGATGCACCCCACACCTTTAGAGATGCAGGCTTTTGAACTGAATGCTGATAACAAGCTAGATGACCCCTCTCCACTTTAGTCTGGAGGATACAGTTTCCATGTTTTCCAAAATATTTTTTGATTTCGATTCGTCTGACCATAGAACAGTTTTTCACTTTGTCTCAGTCCATTTTAAATGAGCTTTGACCCAGTGAAGACGGTGGCGTTTCATGAACATGTTCACATGTGGCTTCTTCTTTGCATGATAAAGAGCTTTAACCTGCATTTGTAGATGGCACAGCGAACTGTGTTCACAGACAGTGATTTCTGGAAGTGTTCCTGAGACTATGCAGTGATTTCCAGACAAAATCAGGCCTGTTTTTAATGCATTGCCGCTTGAGGGCCTGAAGATCACGAGCATGCCATATTGATTGTCGGCCTCATCCCTTGCGCACAGGAATTTCTCTTGATTCTCTGAATCTTTTCATGATATTATGTACTGTGGATGATGAGATATTCAAAGTATTTGTAATTTTACATTGAGGAACACTATTCTGAGAGTGTTCCACAATGTGTAGGCACAGTATTTTGTAGATTGGTGAACCTCTGCCCATCTTTATTTCTGAGAAACACTGCCTCTCTAAGATGCTCTTTTTATACCCAGTCATGTTACTAACCTATTGCCAATTAATCTAATTAGTTGCAAAATATTCCTCCAGTTGTTCTTTTTTAGTACCACTTACTTTTCCAGCCTTTTGTTCCCCTGTCCCAAATTTTTTGAGACGTGTTGCTGCCATCAAATCGAAATGAGCTCCTGTTTTTCATGAAAGAGTAAAGTATCTCACTTTCAACATCTGATATGTTTTCTATGTTCTATTGTGAATAAAATTTGGATTTATGAGATTTGCAAATCATTGAATTCTGTTTTTATTTACATTTCACACAGCATCCCAACTATTTTGGAATTGGGGTTGTAAATGCTGCCCTGATAACACCAAATATACATCATAATGGTATGAAAGTACACTGTGGGAAAGCCACCAGCACAATTTTGAATAGCAAATTAACTTAACATATATGTTTTTGGACTATGAGAAGAAATTTGGAGATGTTAAAAAAGCTCATGTGGACATGAGGAGGGCGTGCAAGTTACGCATAGACTATAACCAGCCTGGGAGCTGTGAGGTAGCAGCACTAACCACTACACCACTAAGCTCTTCATAATGTTATTTCTTTAGATACAATTCACTTTGCATTCAAGTGAATATATAAGATTACAAACAAAAACTGCTTGACTCTGTTGAGCTCCTCAGGTTAACGGAGTCCATTCTGTTCTGCTTAGGTATGTGGCAAACAATGTTGAATTTACACTTGATATGGGAGCAGAGGGATGTGCTGTACATTCACAGTTCTTTACCTTGTTTCAGATAATACAAACTTATGAAAATATTAATGTGAATGAGAGCCTTATGCAAATGTAATTGTGCAATTTTTGATCTAATACTGTATAATAAAACAATTTTATTATAAGATTTTCATTATAGAGAAGTAGGATGGCATGATACCTCATGGATCTAACATTCTGGGATAAAACCCAATCATTGCCAACAATGAGTTTGCATATTGTCAACACAACCCCCCCACCCCCCCCCCCCCCCCCCCGAAAAAAAACATGCACACACACACACACACACGTTTTCCCATCATGTCTATAAGGAAAGGTGTGTTATGTTAATTGTCAATTCTAAATTTGCTTAGTGTGCCTGAGTGGGCCCTTCATAGGGCTGGCACCCATATCAAAGCTGTTTGCACGTGATGCTGACAGGATAGGCTTAGGATTAGGTTATATTAATCTACTTTTTGTTATAAAGAAGATATGGTAAAAAGGCCCTTTCTTCAAAACATGTAAAACTGTACAGTAATCCCTCCTCCATCGCGGGGGTTGCGTTCCAGAGCCACCCGCGAAATAAGAAAATCCGCGAAGTAGAAACCATATGTTTATATGGTTATTTTTATATTGTTATGCTTGGGTCACAGATTTGCGCAGAAACACAGGAGGTTGTAGAGAGACAGGAACGTTATTCAAACACTGCAAACAAACATTTGTCTCTTTTTCAAAAGTTTAAACTGTGCTCCATGACAAGACAGAGATGACAGTTCCATCTCACAATTAAAAGAATGCAAACATATCTTCCTCTTCAAAGGAGTGCGTGTCAGGAGCACAGAATGTCACATAGATAGAGAAAACAATCTCTAGCAAACAAATCAATAGGGCTGTTTGGCTTTTAAGTATGCGAAGCACCGCGGCACAAAGCTGTTGAAGGCGGCAGCTCACACCCCCTCCGTCAGGAGCAGGGAGAGAGAGAGAGAGAGAGAGAGAGAGAGAGAGAGAGAGAGAGACAGAGTTTGTTTTTCAGTCAAAAATCAATACGTGCCCTTCGAGCTTTTAAGTATGCGAAGCACCGTGCAGCATGTCGTTTCAGGAAGCAGCTGCACAAAAGATAGCAACGTGAAGATAATCTTTCAGCATTTTTAGACGAGCGTCCGTATCGTCTAGGTGTGCGAACAGCCCCCCTGTTCAATCCCCCTACGTCAGGATCAGAGAAAGTCAGCGCAAGAGAGAGAGAGAAAAGTAAGTTGGGTAGCTTCTCAGCCATCTACCAATAGTGTCCCTTGTATGAAATCAACTGGGCAAACCAACTGAGGAAGCATATACCAGAAATTAAAAGACCCATTGTCCGCAGAAATCCGCGAACCAGCAAAAAATCCGCGATATATATTTAAATATGCTTACATATAAAATCCGCGATGGAGTGAAGCCGCGAAAGGCGAAGCGCGATATAGCGAGGGATCACTGTAGTATTCCACACAGCTTGCTAAGAAGCTCCAGCCGTAATGGTGTAGTATGCATATTAATCTCTTTTAAGTGAAATTTATTACTACTACTTTAATATCTCTCTCAGCCCAGCAGATACAGCTGCTGTGTATACATTGCTATTTACCTTCTTTAAATGACCAGGACAACTTCACTAAAAAGATCCTCACAAAATAAAAGCTTATATAGTTTTAAGGCTATCAGTGATCAGGTGAAACAAATTTAGATGACTTTACTTCAATTTTGAAATAAACATACAGTATAATTATTCTGCTGTTTCTGCTGTTTGATTCATTGTAGGTCTATAGCATACTTACATTTTTATAAAATGGTTTGGATCCTGTTACTGTACGATTGTGTCCATCTCCCAGATTTATGTTTTAATTGTAACTTAAAGCTTTTTAAAAATCTATGATTCTGCTTCTAGCTGGATTCAGATGTCCTAATTAGACTGTTTTGCATTGTATCTATTGTGTTATTGAGGCGTTTTTCAATGTACGCTGTTATTGGATGCTACTGATTAAATGATGGAATAAAATTTAGAAACATTTTTTAGAATCTAAAAGATGTCATGTTCTGCATTTATTATAAGTAAACTATTATTAGTGTATGTATATTAGTCATTGCATTCATCATTGTATTCATCTACAAGTATACATTTTCAACTGGATAATTAGCCAAGTTACAAACCAAGTGTTCTGAATTGTGTTTCTAGTAATTCTGTGATATTTAATTGATTGGATACTTTTTATTGTAGCTTTAGCTGAAGTTGTGTGAAACTACACTGAATCTTGCTGTCCTTTACCTGCTTTGTTATTGTGTGCATTGTTCATATGAAAAATGACTCTCATTACCACCCAGTGACAGACGGAAGTCAACTCAATTCATTTCGTCTTCCTGACTGTATTTAAGATAGGATTGTGCTATCTGGGGAGCCAACAATTTTTGATTCAAATAGAATCAAATTTGCAGTGTTATATTTTGGATTTTTACAATCAGTTTCTGCTTGACTTTCTGACTTTGGCATCTGCTTGTTTTGACTTCATTTTTTATTTATCTGTTGGTCCTCCACCTATCTTTTGACTACCATTTTATTCAATAGCAGGGAGGGTTCCAAAAACATGGCTACCAATTCTTCTTAATACCGTGTCTTTGCAGTCACCAGGGGCCTCATGCATAACGCCATGCGTAGAATTCGCACTATAACATGACGTAAGCACAAAAGCCGAATATGCAGGAATATGTGCGTTTGCCAACTTCCGCGTTCTTCCGCTACATAAATCCTGCTCAGCGTGGAAATAAACGCACGTGCACGCACCTGCTGTCCCGCCCCAACTCCTCCCAGAATTACGCCTCTTTGAATATGCAAATCAATATAAATAGCCCTTAAGCCCAGCGTTCTGTGAAAAGGCAATGGCAAAAGTACAAGGAAAAATAGAAGAATTTCAGCGAATACCAAATGGAGGCAAAGAAAAACGTACTGGTTTAAACAGTTATATAAGCAACAAAAGGAAGTTGATCGAGTGACATAGCGTGTCGGAGAAACTTGAAAGCTCAAGTTCACAAAGTCGCACAGTACCCGAAATATAAAAGAAGTTGTCACATATCAAAGTCGGCGTGAAAAGGCAACTCGTAGCCCACCATCTGAGTGTCATATGAAAGCTTATTAGGGTACAGTGAAAAAAAAGGCACACAATGTGAAAAAAGCACAAAATGTCAACTTTAATCTTGAAATTTCCACTTTAATCACGTAGTTTATTTTGTCATTAAAGTAGAACATCATAAACTTCATCTTAAAATCGTTTAATTTACTAGTTTCTCAAACCCCCTCGTAACTAAGGTATCACGTTAAATGCTTTGTTGTGTATTTGATCTTATATGTGCTCTATGTGCCTGAATCACTACGTGCTTTTCCTCCGACAGGACACAGAATCCATTACGTTCGTAATATTACAGCTCTCTGAATAATTAAAATACTGGGAAGTATATGTGATATCATTTTCATGATGATATGAGTTAAAGCATGTTATTAAACATGGGAACACGGTGGCGCAGTGATTGTTCATGTCTTACAGCAAGATGCTTGCTGCGCCATGTGCAACCTTCAATGAAATGCTTTATTACAGAAGTACTGTCTTTTTCAAACGTACTAACCCCCAATTCCTGTCCTTACTTTTCTTTCTCCAAATACCCAATCGCCACACAATCAGCTCTGTAATAGACGTTAAGCCATCTGTAAGCTTAGAACGCCGATTCTTCAAAACTTTTAAGAAACATCGAAATATCTTCGTAATATTTAATTATTCTATCCATCTATCTTTCCAGTGTCACGCCAGCCACAGCATGAATACAGAGCGAGGTAGGAACAGTCCGTGAACGAAGTTCAAGCTCGCTAGCGCTGCGGCACCGTGTAGTTAAAGTTTTATCTGTATAATATAATCAACATATTTTGCTGCATTTCATCTTAAAAATTATATAGTCATCATATGTAAATGCGCGCTTTATAAAGTGGCTCAGATTGTGCAATATTATAACTGTATCATAAGTACAATTACCTCACAGTAACTTGCAAGTACAAACAGTTCTACAAGGAGCACTTGATGGACTGATTGAGTGCGTTTAGAGTTCTTGGGATGAAACTGTTTGTGAACCGCGATGTCCGTACGGGAAAGGCTGTGAAGCATTGGTTGGGTGAGAGCAGTTCAAATAGCGAATGGCTGAGGCAGCGAGTGCTGTACAGTGATCCCTCGCTATATCGCGCTTCGCCTTTCGCGGCTTCACTCTATCGCGGATTTTATATGTAAGCATATTTAAATATATATCGCGGATTTTTTGCTGGTTCGCGGATTTCTGAGGACAATGGGTCTTTTAATTTCTGGTACATGCTTCCTCAGTTGGTTTGCCCAGTTGATTTCATACAAGGGACGCTATTGGCAGATGGCTGAGAAGCTACCCAACTTACTTTTCTCTGTGTCTCTTGCGCTGACTTTCTCTGATCCTGACGTAGGGGGTGTGAGCAGGGGGGCTGTTTGCACACCTAGATGATACGGACGCTAGTCTAAAAATGCTGAAAGATTATCTTCACGTTTCTACCTTCTGTGTGCAGCTGCTTAGTGAAGCGACATGCTGCACAGTGCTTCACATACTTAAAAGCTCAAAGGGCACGTATTGATTTTTCACTCTTTGTTTTTATCTGTCTCTCTCTCTCTCTCTCTCTCTCTCTCTCTCTCTCCCTGCTCCTGACGGAGGGGGTGTGAGCTGCCGCCTTCAACAGCTTTGTGCCGCGGTGCTTCGCATACTTAAGCCAAACAGCCCTATTGATTTGTTTGCTTTGCTCTCTGTTTCTGACAGCCTGTGCTCCTGACAGGCACTCCTTTGAAGAAGAAGATATGTTTGCATTCTTTTAATTGTGAGACAGAACTGTCATCTCTGTCTTGTTATGGAGCACAGTTTAAACTTTTGAAAAAGAGACAAATGTTTGTTTGCAGTATTTGAATAACGTTCCTGTCTCTCTACAACCTCCTGTGTTTCTGCGCAAATCTGTGACCCAAGCATGACAATATAAAAATAACCATATAAACATATGGTTTCTACTTCGCGGATTTTCTTATTTCGCGGGTGGCTCTGGAACGCAACCCCCGCGATGGAGGAGGGATTACTGTATACTGATAATTCTCTTTCCAATCACTGTAGATCTGTGATTCACACTCAGATACAGTGATATAAATACTCTGAGTGGTGCAGTGAGAGTAATATGGAAAAAGATGATCCGCTGTGGCAACCCCTAACGGGAGCAGCTGACAGAAGAAGAAGAAGGTGCAGTGAGAGTAACAACGCTAAAGCAGTTATGGTATTTAGAACAGTTTGACCATTCTGTGGACCATTATATTGTTACAGGTTAATTACAATCAGATGCATTAAATTTATGAACGATATGCTGTTAATTTCAGTATATTTGATAAAGCCGCCATCATGGATGTGGATCTAAGAAAAGGTAACCACACAGGAACAGTAGCTTTGACTCTGGGTGCCGCCAGTCTGCAAAACCGAGCGGAGAACTTGCGTACGACAGGGTATGAGGTACCGTGGAAAAGTGTGTGGCTTTACGCCAAGTGTAGGTTTTATACATCGCAATTTGAACGTTGAAACGTTCTTACGCAACATTTCTATGCGTACGCATTATTTATACATGAGGCCCCAGATCTCAATCGCGTGTGTTGGATGACATGGAACAAGCTATTGGAATAATAGATTAACCATCAGCTCACTTAAAACAACTAGGGAACACATTTGAGTTAACATAGGAAGCAGTTTCCATGAGCCAAGGAATTAAAAATATTTGGAGGACAAATGGCAGACCAAATCCAATTTATACTATATTAATAATAAGTGGTGATTCATTTTTACCAACAATGTAATCATTTAGTTCTATTTTAGACAACATACATATCTACAGTATCTCTTATATATTCTGGTCAGAGTACAAGGGAGCACACTCATAAAAACGCACTCAAACTAGCAAACTAAATTCCATACTTTTCAAGAAAACCCTTACAATAGTCATCTATTCAAGATGTTTTATAGGTACCATAAATATAATATGGCCTCCTTTGTTAGAAAACACATTATTGAAAGTTTGCAATGACAAAAGAACGTTCTTAGAAACTTGCAGTCATTACAATTGAGACATCAAGAGATGAAAGAAATAATAAACTAAACTAGCACACTGTTGTTGTTAAAGAGAGGACTATTTTGTGTGAATATGAAAAGCATAAAATAACATCAAAACAAACAGGCAGAACAAGGAGTCCTATACACTCTCCATGATTTTCACAGTTGAGGAATGTAGAATTTGTTTCAGACTTGCCAAACAACTATGTTCTATGAAGTACGTGTAAGGACAGGACTTTGTTATTTAGCAGTTTTTAAATACTGACAGCATGGTGGCGCTGTAGTTAGTGCCGCAAATTCACAGCTTCAGGGACAAGGACTCAACTCTAGAAAATCTGCATATTCTCTAAAGGTTGGTGCAGGTTTCAGCCAGGGAGCTTTTTACATAAATTGACTCTTAAATACAGTTTTATACCTGTTTAATTTATTTTTCAAAGTGTTTTCTTTTTTTTCTATTCCAAGTTGTGATATATAAGGGTCCAGAATGGGTATAACCTTGTATTGTTATGGTGTTGGGCTACACAGTTTAGTTGGCATGAGCAATCAGCCAGTATGTCATAATGCCCATTTTTGCCATACAGAAGCAGGCCTGAAAAATGACTGTCAACTTACACATTATTTTTATTTTGCTGTTCTTTTTGACATTCAAATTGCTGAAAAAAAGGTTTTTAAAGGTTTTTTTTTTTAAAGATTTTTAAAGAATTTTTCACATTTGCTCCTGTACATTTTGCACTATATTTCTCCTTAAAGTTTTCTTTTTGAACATGTATTGTGCTTTGTGCTTCTGTCTGTTTTTGCGGAAGTATCTTTCACCTTCATCTTTATCAAGTCTTACTTTTATTGTTTGTTTGTTATTTCTCATTAGGAGAAACATAACTTTAGGCAAGCGCTTTAGCTAACCCATAAGATCAGTTTTATGAAGAAAGACCTTGCAAGTTAGACCACAAAAGCCTTTATTTTTACTACCACATGCTTTTTCTTTGTTCATTCTCCCTGTTGCTATAACTCCAAGTGACACAGGAGCATATTTTATGCCTCTTTATTTTATACTTTCATTTCAGCTGGGTTGTGACATCAACTCAAAACTCAAAGTTTTCCCATAAATTCTCCTGGAGTCATTTCCAGCCAAGTCCACAGTTATGTTCGGAATCACTAGTGGTTCTATAAAATTTCTTGGTCAACATGTCGCAGTGAGACCTGCCAATGCCTAACACTGCTAGAACTCTAAGGCAGCCCACAGGCTATTCTGCTTAAAATGACAACTTCTTGTACTTAGGGACTATGTTCTACAACCTACCAACTGAAGAGTAGTGACCTTCCCACTGCCGATGCTCTTGACCTTCATGCTTAAAGGGCAACCTGATCCCACTCGGAGTTTGGAGCTATGTGTTACCCCCTGCTGGCCGCTAGCTGTTCTGACCTCCTGTCAATATTCTTTGGTTTCTCTGAGTGGATGAGTAGGATCAGATGTGTCGAGCACAGGCTTGCTCCAAGGTTTTGTACTGCTCTCTTCATTGTGGCCTAACTAGGCTTGTCTCTACTAACCTTTCCTGCTTTAACAACCCTTTGACCACTGCGCAATTCACCACAGTATGTGAAACAAACTACAAGATACACATATTTTAAAAAAATATTTGCAAAGATAAAACTTGCGCAAGTCAGAAGACAATTTATTTTAAGTTATATAACAGTTATTAGACATTTTAAAAATTAAGACATTAAAAATACATACAGTACTTTGTTACTTCAACATACTGAACCTTCCCAGTAAAGTTGCCCCCATTAAATAGGTGTATAAGAAGCATAATGTGGCTTAGTAATCTATATTAAGTGTGTTATGTCATAGCCAGGGCTTATTCACTGGCTTATATTTATTTTTCTTTTTGTGCTTTTCTTGTTTATTGTAAATTATTATTTTCATATGTTTACTGTAATTATGTATTTTACATAATATTGTTGTTTATGTATTACAGTAATCCCTCCTCCATCGCGGGGGTTGCGTTCCAGAGCCACCCGCGAAATAAGAAAATCCATGAAGTAGAAACCATATGTTTATATGGTTATTTTTATATTGTCATGCTTGGGTCACAGATTTGCGCAGAAACACAGGAGGTTGTAGAGAGACAGGAACGTTATTCAAACACTGCAAACAAACATTTGTCTCTTTTTCAAAAGTTTAAACTGTGCTCCATGACAAGACAGAGATGACAGTTCAGTCTCACAATTAAAAGAATGCAAACATATCTTCCTCTTCAAAGGAGCAAACAAATCAATAGGGCTGTTTGCTTTTAAGTATGCGAAGCACCGCGGCACAAAGCTGTTGAAGGTGGCAGCTCACACCCCCTCCGTCAGGAGCAGAGAGAGAGAGAGAGAGAGAGAGATAAAAAAAATCAATACGTGCCCTTCGAGCTTTTAAGTATGCGAAGCACCGTGCAGCATGTCGCTTCACAAAGCAGCTGCACAGAAGGTAGCAACGTGAAGATAATCTTTCAGCATTTTTAGACGAGCGTCCGTATCGTCTAGGTGTGTGAACAGCCCCCCTGCTCACACCCCCTACGTCAGGATCAGAGAAAGTCAGCGCAAGAGAGAGAGGGAGAAAAGTAAGTTGGGTAGCTTCTCAGCCATCTGCCAATACCGTCCCTTGTATGAAATCAACTGGGCAAACCAACTGAGGAAGCATGTACCAGAAATTAAAAGACCCATTGTCCACAGAAATCCGCGAACCAGCAAAAAATCCGCAATATATATTTAAATATGCTTACATATAAAATCCGTGATAGAGTGAAGCCACGAAAGGCGAAGCGCGATATAGCGAGGGATCACTGTATGCTTCTGTGCTCTTATGATCCTTATGCCTTGTGGGTGGAACCCCAAGAGGCGGGGCCATTATGATGTCATCACTGATAGACTGCCCTCTGCAAATATATTCCGGGGCCAAGGAGTGAATCCTTCAGTGGTTCATTGATGTTTGGAGTTGGCTTCATTCCTTGTGAGAATTGATTTTTTTTTTTTGCCTCTTGGATTATTGCTTCTGTTCTTGGATTCTGCACCTGTTTTACGGATTTTGACTTATTTGCATTCCAGTGCCTTCCAGGATAAGTCCTTATTTTGCATCTTTTGTTCTTGGTTTTCTTTTGTTTAAACAGTTTATATAAATAAATTCTTATTTTATAAAGATTCTTTCTCAAACCACAGGTTTTTTATGGTTTTGTTTTCTCGAGTGGAATTTGGTATAATTTGGGACATTCACAGTAATTTGAATTTTAAAAGCCTGTTCCCCATTTCTGGGGCTTGTACAATCCCAAACCCTGCCTGTGGTGTTGGGAGGTTAAAATAAAGCCTCCAATATGCAAGCTACTGAAGTCCCTGGCCTGGCATTGTGGGTTTTTTAGGGGCCTCACACTATTTTTCTATTTTGTGTGTTTCTCCAGCAGAATAAAGTGTGCAAAACATTGTGCCAAACACTGTATATATGTAGGCACATATTTACAGTGGCTCACTGGTCAAAGCTGCTACCTCAGAGATCCAAGTCCAAGTCCTAGCACAGTCACTGCTGTTTTGGAGTTCTCAGCTGTACCCAAGTCTGCTTTATCTTTATACTCTGGTTTCCTCCAACTGTCAGATTAAGTTAATAAGAAAATATATTTTGAACCCCGTGAGTGTGTGTGCAGAATTGGGTACTAAACAATGCACGTTGTTGTTTAGATGCAAGATGTTCTCACTTCCCATGACCCAGTATTGGAAAAAGTGGGTTAGGAAAATCGATGCATGGATGGTTGGACATATGCAACAGTAATAACATTGTGTGACAAAAGAAAGAGAAAATACAAGTAGAAATACAATTTCAAAAATGAAAAATAAGTGCACATTCCAGCAATGATTAAAAAAAAATGTTAAAGATCCAGTTTTCACATGCACGTGCAAGGGAAGGTTTGCCAAAAGGAGGATACATTTACGTGTTTATTACTGAAACAAGGAAACACATCAAACATGTTTTTTCTTTTTATCAACTCTCTGTCAGTAGAAACAAAAAAAACCCCCTAATTATATGTTCATGAAACATAAAACCACCCATCCTTAGGCATTACAAAAGCCTAAAGCAGGATAAAACGTGTTAAAAGCAAGCAAATTCTCTTAGATAGTTTGTATGTTTAGATGAAGCTACCTGACCTATTGTAAAAAAAATATACAACTGTTAAAGTTGAGCCAATAATCAAGTACTGTACTTCTGAATGGCCACTTCAGTCACTGCTTGTGTGCCAAGATACGAGTTACAACAGTCAAAAGGAGTAATCAGAGATGGATACCCACATACCCCAGCATTAACTGTATAAACCATTTATTAAAAATGTACTCAATACTTTACAAAGCATTTTCAAAATACTGCATGACTACCATGGGTTTAAACACAAAAGTGTAACTCTCTTCCCCAAGTCTACATGTGAAGCTCCCTCATTCAGACCAAATTTAAATACTCACCTTTTCCCCTTCGTTTTAATACACTATTTATCTTTAATTGAGTTTTCTGTGTCTACTGATGCTGAGCCTGTTAAATTCTTAACTGCAGTTTACTTGCATTTACTACCAAGTTATGTTTATATTCTTTACTTTATTAAAAACAGTTTTTTGTGGCAGCATGGTGGTTCCCTACAGCTCCAAAGACCTGAATTCAATTACTAGACTGGGCAGCCTCTGTTTGGAGTTGGTAAACATGCCTTCCCATCTGACCTGAATTTTGTTGTACAGGACATACTTTTATTTGTGTGGGTAGCATGATTCTGTGAGGGAGTTGGGTTATAAGTCATGATATGTCCAACATTTAATTTGAGACTAGAGTCAATTCCATTACATATCAGTATTTGAGCTGTCAGTAGTCTGCTCACTAACTCAAGTGCTGTTGTGAGTAATACTACTAGCACTTTACAAAACAAACTTTTTAGTGCTGAGCACAGGCACACACACACAAAATAAATTCCTTCACATTATAATGTCGACTATCTGTGTACTGTATGTGACAGAAGGCCCAGTAATTTCTGTTTGGTGGCAAATACAGCTGTAGTTGTGAAGCTTGGGTACAAAAAATTGAGATTCGACCAAGCAGACGACTAACATGCGGTATGGCCAAGCCTGCCTGGGTAGCTAAATTCAGAGTATGCGCAAAGCATCTGCTATAAGGGCAAAGCCTAGCTTCTCTGACTGCTACATCCATGTTACGCACATTATCAGGAACAACAGGGATGTTTCGATTAGCCCTTTTAAACTGCCACTCCAAAATAGGGTCAGCAATACAGTGCCACTAAAGTGTGGGCATGAAGGAATGCTGAACTTCAGCTCAAGCATGTTCACAAGCAGCCAAGACCCCTTGTTTTCAATGACTGAAAAGGTCTCATGTCCTTTGCAATAAAAACACCAATACACCTTATTATTTCTTTGGCTCTTGCACTGAACTGTGGAAGCAGTGCTACAAATAAATTTCTTGGCCTTTAGGCAATTGCTTCTTTGCAGGTGGTGATTTGTATTTGTCACTGTGATGGCGTTGTACGTGGTTCAGCTTGTTCGTAGTGTTTGCTCTAACGTATACCAAAACTCTCTTATAGTACTTGCAAATATGGTCCTCGTCTTATCAACTATTTTCTCACTGTTTTCTCTTTTAACAGGAAATCCAAAATACTTCCAGACAGCAGACTTAAAAAACGATGGAGCATCCTCAGTTTCTACTTTGTCTGACTCCATTATTATTTAAGTTACTCTGCACTTAGCTACACACTTTCAAACTAAGGCCAGGGCTTGTTAATGCATATATGACACTGACTGTGCCCTCTGTTGTTAAACAAGAACATTTAAGAAAAAGTGAGAATGCATAACTTTTTGTTAGTGCTTAGAGAAACAGATTCCATGTCATTGCAATCAACATCTACTGTATATATGCATAACACATTTCATCATATTTCTGAATTGTGAAATTTCGAGGCACAAAATACCATTACATTCCTACTCTTTAAAGTCATGTTTTGGTGACCATTTTAAGTACTTGTGGCTGCCATATTGTTTTGGCAACCAGGACCCATTTGCCCTCATATGAAGTAATGCCATGAGTGATGTCATTAAAATGGTGGCATCCAGCATCTTCAAGCATCACACAGTGGATTGAAGACATACATGAAAAAGATCCTTACTTAGTTATAACTAAGACAGAACTACCACTTAGTGACAACTTTTGTGTTTTGGCTTTTCTTTTGTCACTTTGACTAAAAGTATTTTGATTTCTGATGATCAATACTTACTGACCTTTCTGGTTGTGACCACTGCCTGCTCTGATTTTGATTTCATTATTCAGACTGATTGACAGTAAAATATGAAGCAAGAATAATCATTTAGACTAGTTGCCATGCTTCATCCCATCACCCAGAACAACTCCATATGAGAAAAGATACAGCACAATTTTGTGTGCTGCTAACCACAGAACTTCTACATCTCCCTTTGTTCAACAGAATACTCAAATGATATCTGATCCATGCTATTATTCTGTCCCTTTATATTCAGATTTTTATGAGCTATAAAATAAATCTTATTATAAATAGCATATGGTTTTATTTTTTAAAACTGTCTCTGAAAAATAGGAAAAAAGAGTTGATCATTCCAGCATTCAACTAAATTTAAATGGAATGAAGCAGGTTTCCTAAAAAAAGTTTTCCATCAAGAACAAAGGAAACTTGACTTTTATCTGATAATTTAACAAAGCAGAAGATGACAGCTGTTTATACCATCACTAACAGCTGTAAATCATTACCTATTTTATCAGCCACTTTCTAAAATTCTCTGCAAGCATAAATCACAAGTAACTTTGCATCCTCCCTGCCTCATTTGTTTATTTATTCAGCTGCAGAGCAACAAACTAAAGTAAGTGTGAACGAGTTTTCTCCCACTCACTCATTCAAGGGCACACCTTGGAAAAACTGAATAATAGAAGACCAGCCTTTCTTGTACTTGCCAGCCTTTAACTTGGCATGAAAGCGTGAAGTTTTAGGATTCTATTAGGCACATAAGAAAAAAAAACTTAAGAGTTGGCAAAAAGGTAAAATGAAATGGTAAAATTATACTGGACAGCACTTTTTTTAAAAAAACTTTTTACTTTTGATGATCATGATAGTTCCAAGCCAAACACAAATATAATTTTAGAATGACTGTTTATCCTTGGGAAACATGAAATTAACTTTATTAACTGAATTCAGGGTATTTAGGCACTTAATGATGCTGACCCACTGCATTAATTCAATTGAGCAAAACATGTTTTGCTTCTGATTTTCATTTGTATTCCCCATTTGATGCTTCTCACTTCAGTGTCCAACAACAGACGGCCAGCATTGTTGAATTCCACTTGCCCTGATTACCTCCTTTCCATCATTGCCATGTCCCAGTGAAACCTTTCACAATGTTCATCACTGACTGCACCAAGAATAGCAGAAAAGAAGTCCGAGGGTGAATGCAGAAAATGAACCTTTCCCAACATGATGCACTTCCCAGTTTTGTATTCCTGAAGCATGTTGTCAACCAGTAACACGTAGTTGCCAAGAAAATTCTAAAACAAACATCCTTGAATGTCTTCCCTGTGATTTCCTTCAGCCCCACTAACAGATCTTAACCTCTTGTCCTTCATTGATGATGTGTCTCATCTGTAGACCAACAAATTTGTGGAAACATCTGTCTCAAGTATTGAAAATCTTCATCTTTTTGTTCATCGCTTTCACAAAATTTTTTATCAGTTCAACTTTTACTTGAAGAAAAACATAATGCAAAAATCCCTTTTTTAGGTGATCATGTGGTTTACGTGCCACACTTGAACCAAATGCTTGTGTAGTGGGCAGTTTTTTTAATGTAATGAGGCTCTCTAGCACGGCTGTCCCATTCGCAAATGAAACATCAGTGCACGGCATATCCGAGCTACACTACAGTTGTTCCAGTTATATTTTTTGTAGTGTGTATATAAACTTATAATATGAGAGGAAATCACAAAAACAGGCAATTGCAATATAATAGTATATGATAGAACAATTTAAAGGTGATTTTTGCGTGTAGCAGATCAAAGTCCATAGGATAAATCCAAAAGTGTGCAGGAAGCTAGATTTTTGTTGTCAAGTGTTATCACTGTTTAGACTATGAGGTAGTTAAAAAAAAAAGATTTGAAATTGCTTGACATACAGCATTTGTGGCAATCCACCTAATAGAATTGACACCTAATAATCACACAGCTCATCACCTACTGCACCTTCATAATTCAGTATAAGTGGCCTTTAACCACAGCGCACAGATCGACCAGATAGATGTGCGCTAACATTAGGTTGTAGCCAGTGAGTCATGTACTGAGAACATGAGAACATTCTCTGGGTGCTTTTTAGAGTCAAGTTTAAAGTTTTATTACGGTAACTTTTGGGAAACTAGAAAGGTTTTAGGCTGACCGGTTATTTAATTAGAATAAATTATTTCCTGACTAAAATTCTAAACCACTTGATATGCCAGTTTTCCATTCATTAACTGTTTGTTTGAAGGTCCAAACCACTCATTCATGATCATGATATTGCACAAATTAAGAAGCAAACAGTGTTGCAGCCTACGCCTTTCAATTAATTTTAAATACATGTCAAACCTAATTTCTTGCGTACACCAGTCTGTTTCTGATTAGTGGTAATTTTATTCAACAAATTGTTTTCATTAGCTTTGCAAATTTCCAGGCAAAGCGAATCGAGCTTCTCTGGTATGGTTGCAGCTCTGCATGACAGTGATGTTGATACTCAAAATGTAATTGCTGCAATATCACTTGTTTATTGCCTTGCATGACTAACATTTGCAAACACTGTACAGCTGAAATGTCATCTCCAACATACTTTTTTATTTTTTTAGCATGAAAATAACCTTTACATATATTTTCCTTCCCATTTACCTCTATTTCTTTCACTTTGTTTCTACTAATCAATAAAACTGTCAATGATAATTTACATCTCATTCATGGTCAGTTCCTCGCTAATACTGATGTGGGTATATTTAGGTTTCCATCACTTAATCACTGAATGTAACAAATTAATTCAAAAACAGATTACAGAATATACTGTCAATGACACTTTACAAGTACTTTGACTTTGTGTACACTTGAACGTGACTTAGCAACTAATGAACAAATGAATGTAGCCTAAATCAATTTGTGAAGAAACTCTCACAGCTTTTTAAAATCTCAGAAACAAGTAATAATGTGCCCTTTGTGTCACATGGCACATGTCAGTCTTGTAGGCTAATTCATCCCAGACCCACTTGTCGTATATCACAATTGATGGTTGATAAGGCAGCCATGGATGCTTTCTCACATTTCTTTAAGAGACAAATTTAGAAAAACATTAATGGTAACTCTACAGTTCAGTGCATACTGCATGTTCATATGCTGCTTAGATACTGAGGAATACATTCTTGAAAGTGTTCACTGTGTATATTCTATTTGTGCTACAAACTTTGAAAAACGGTGCCACTCTCAGGATGGCGCTCTGCCCTGTCCCTTTTCCCCTGTGATTTGCTTTGGATTCCTCCTATCTGATGTTACTGGTTAACACTAACCATACTGCAGACATGAGACAAGAAGTAAAAGAGGGGCCCCGGCTTTTTACTCTACCACCATAGTAGTAGTAGCACTGTCAGATGAATCCAGTGAATATTGTACTTGCATGTTTGATGAACAGGCAACATGTCAAAACTCTCCGGCACCATGATAAACTATTTTTTACATTCCATAAACTATGCTTTTTACTATTTTATCAGCAGCAGCATATAAACCACATGTCTGCAAGCTTACTAGCCGCATACCATTTTGTATCAATACCACGCAAGATCTTGTACCACGCAAGATACTGGCATTGGTTTATTGGTTTGAATTGTCCCTGTGGCACTTGTAGACACTGGCATACTTTGAAATTGGTGAGCAAATTCAGATACTGATGATTTTCTGTCAGATAACCTGTAGATAAGAATCAGATACACATATCAAAATAAATGTACCTTTAGTGACTGCTGCTGTGACATTTTCAACAATCTGCATTTTAGGACTTGTACCTACAGTATTTCATGTTTCTTCATTGTGCTTTGCAAAAACCTTTAGTCTAATTGTTTCTTGTAGTTTAGTGATTTAGTGTGTTGACCATTTTCATTTTTATCTGATATTTCTTGGCTACCTGTGCCTTCCTTGTTGTGTACTGGCAAGAGTTACTCTTTTTGGACTGTGTATGGTACTTTTTTGTCTTACTTCATCATCACTATGTCTTCTCAAATTCTAACTGCTCATCTCGGTCTGCAGTCATACCATGGCACAGGCCATCTGCCAAACGTGAGAGCGATACTCCCCTCTTCAACATCATGACCGCATTCCCATGACTTTATTTCAAGTGAAACTTGTAAAATGGCTGTACGTGAACAGCTCTAAAGCATTACCAACACCAGAGAGTATGGACTAAAAAGAACATATCATTCAATAGTCTTGAGCATGCCAGCAGATGCTTTATTTTATTGTAGATTCTATACTGATATTATTATTATTATTTGCCGGAAATACTGCTGGGTGGGGATTTTAGAGGCACAACAAAAGGGGACAAAATTTAAAGAGGGCAACAGTAAAAGTAGATTTCTTCATCGTTCCTAAATAGAAGAATGGCCACCATCTCTTGACAGAATTAGACTGGTCCCCAACCAAACTCTCAGGTTAAAACACATTTGTGAACAAGGCAGACATCAGTTAACTGAGTAAGTAGACAGATGAGACAAACTACGGTATATAAGAAAGAGGAATTGGAGAAAGAGCATGTGTGATAAACAAGGAGAAAAATCCATAAGATGATTCAAAATGCAGCCCAAAGATTACATCTTTCAGTTATACCTGGAATTAGTCAAAACAAATTTGGGTTAAGATTTATTCCAACTTATCACAGCTCTCAACAGCAAGTTTACCCTTCTCAAAATAGCAAACTACATTAAGAAATGAAGGTTTTGCAAATGGTGGTAAGAACAAAAAAGTGTTTTGTAAGCATTGCCTTTTTATCCATTCATCCACTACTTAACCTGGTCAATCACAGAACTTATTAAAAAAAAAAAACTGCTGTGCATGTGCTATAGAAAGTGGACAACAACACTAAAGTTATTAAACAGTGAAGATTGTAGTATAATGTTAATTTCAAATCAAATTGTGTTTGTTTCATACAGATTATACATATAGTACAATATGTAGTGAAATGTTTATTTCTCAACTCCAATGACTGTACCTTTAAGAAAAACATAAAAGGACAATAATAATAAAACATGACTTTATAAATATTAAAAATCGTTAATTCAATTTAAATTTGAGATAAATAATAACTAAATGGAGTAAATAACAAAGTAAGAGATTTACCAATAGAGCATCATGCAGACACTCTCCTTATTCAATAATGCAGATGGACTCTGGAAAAAAGCTTTGATCTCTTTGGATTTTTAATATCTTTTTTCCATATTTTTACTTTGGGAATACAAAGGGTCAGCAACAGGAAAAAGACTTTTATAACATTGGACTGCTGCTACAACTGTCAATTGGCAGTGAAGTGCCAAAACCGAGCCCACAGTAATTTATGTTAAAGAGATAACCAAGACCAAGAAGGAAATGATCTCTGGAAGTGGTCCCAGAAGACTGGAAGTGCATCAATGATGCTGTTGTGTTTTTTGCAATAGCAGGTAATAAAACCATAGTTTTTTTTTGTTTTGTTTTTTACTGACCAGAAAACAAAAACAACTAGTATTCTGAAGGCTTTTTGTATCTATATTGTTGCCTGCTTTCTAAAGGCTTCTGCTAATCTTTAATGTCTTTAAATGTACTTTTATACTACATTTTGACTTAAATTTAAAAATGATTTGATATTTTTGTGACAAGAAGTCTTGATGCTATAATAATAACATAACATACATGATTGTTTAAATTAGTTTAGATTAAACATTATTAATCCGAATTAGAAATTTAGTTGCATACAGTAGCTGGGATATAAAAAACAAGGATACAAACTCATAGGACAAATAATGCAATAAATAAATGAATAAATAAAGTATATTGTGTAAAAATTGTAAAATGAACTTAAAGAATACTTTGGGAGGAAGCACTGATTTGCCTGATAGCAGTGGGCAGAAAAGACCCCCAGAGGCAAATCTTTAATACACCGTGGCGGAATGAGCCTGTGACTAAAAGTGCTCCAAGTGAGCACCTCCTGGAGGGAATGGAGGGGATGTTTCATGATGTCATCCAATTTTGCCACCATCATTTTTCCACAGCAGCTTCCAGCGTGTCCCAGGGTTAGCCCTGTGATGGAGCAGGCTTTCCCGATATATAATTATTTTAAGAATTCTACATCTTCTGAGCTTTCTTCTTCAGGAGACCACAGCATAGAAAACACAATGGCTACTACTGAGTGATTGAACACTTCCAGCAGCTTGCATAGTGGTGGAGTGCTAAGAGCTGTCACCATCTCCAGGTGTTTCACCACCAGACACACAGGTCTTCTAGGTTCATTGGTGACTCTTAGATATGAGCATGGCACATGACAGACTGACGCCATTATACAACAGCATATATTTGACTATACAGATGGGGAAGTTGTATTGTTGCATTTAAAACATTTGAGCTGATGGCACCACACAGCAATCAGTAATAATGACTTCTTCCTCTTCATCTCTTCCCACTTCTTTGTGAGGGACTGTATCTTTGGGCTGACTCTCTATGATAGGGTGAGAAGCTGAGCTGAAGAGAGCCTCAGAGTAGACTCACTGCTCTAACAGATCAAGAAGAGCCAGCTGTGGAAATTTGCTCATTTCTCAAAAATGCCCCCACAAGGCGACTCGCTTCCAGAACTGCTCTGGGGATGTCCACTGGGCAGAGACCCTACAGAAGATCCAGGACATGCTGGAGGAATTATATTTTTTGGCTGGTTTGGAAACACCTGGGAACTCGTGGGGCATAGCTGGAATCTGTAGCTGGGGTCTAGGATGACCTGCACAGTCGTCTGCTGCTGCCCTCAAGAGGAAAAGATGTATTATTAATAGATTAAATAAATAAGTTATATAATATTTATACATTCTTGTTTATCATGGCAACATGTTGCATGTTGATGATGCACATAAGAATTTTAATATACTCTATAAATGTGGCAATACAAATTGTATTTTATTTACTACTCTTACTACTACTACTGTGTCCTTGGTTAGTTCCTTTCTTCTGAACAATGCTGTCAAGGTAGGCTATGACACCATAAAACTTTGCAAAGCAAAAACATGTTTTCACAAAGGATAGAGGGAGAGGTGGTTGGGTAGACATATTTTGTTCTTGAAGGCAGAATCTCCATGAGATTCATGTATGTCCTTACGCAGGAATTAGGGCTGCTGCTGATAACAGATCAACGTGCACCAAACCAATGCAGACACAAAGAGAATGTGGCAACTCCACACAGAAAGTATTATGTTCTAATATGTGCCCCATGTACCCTCTGACATCATCACTCCTGCGCCTTCCCTTTGGAATCTTTAAGGAAAAGAGAAAAGAAGCTCAGGCAGTGGCGCACTGAAGTTGAAGTCTGGACATATTGTGTTTTGTGTATGGATTTCCTTGACTATTGATTTCCTTCTGTTCTGACCTCTTGATTAATCTTGTGTATTGGGACTTTGTTATCTGGGACTACCCTTTTAGGCAACTTTTTTATCCTTTTTCGAATTCTATTTGTTATTCTTGATTTTTGATAAGTAATTATTTTATTATAAAGAATACTTGTTTGTCTTATGGTTAAAAGCTGGTGGGTTCGCACGTTTTTCCCTCTAGTGATTCATTTCTATATTCTTGAACGTTAAAGCCCTGTTCCTCCATTTTGATCTTGGTCAGACTGAAGCTGGTGGGTAAGTATGTGGAGGGTAAGCTGCTTCTGTGCTGGTGAGTAAAGGTCTTAGTCTGCTTTTATGGCACTTTTGGAAGATTCACACCCATTTTTCCTGACTCATGTTCACAGAAATTTTTACTAGTTTAGTTTAATAAAAATGGAATTACCCACAATTTAATTTGGTGGCTTAGGTTTGGTTTATGGCTGCCCATAATGAATGGACAATATTCTAAAAATGTTGAATGCATTACAAAAAAAAACCAAATTAAAAAATAGCACTTAAAGTATTTATCTTACAATGGTTAAGACATGATACTAAATCTGTAAATACATACTCTTTATGAAAGGACTGTACAAAGACTAAAGAAACGTAAGGCAGCATATTGTGGCATATGTGCCACTACCTTGTTTATAGTAAGAAATTACTGAAGGACATAGACAGCATACTTGTTATCATGATGCCGGAGAATGCACACTAACTAGATATGACATGCAAGCAAGAATTTCCCTGTACTCTGGACCCATGACAATATTAATTTTACTACTACTGAGAAAAGCGCTATATAAATGTAATGAATTATTATTATTATTATTTACTACCACCACCACTACTACTACTGCTGCTACAAGAATGGATACACTGCATTGGGTTCAAAAAGTTCAGGGATAACAACTGGGGATGCCCATCAAATGTCTGATTTGTTAGAAATAAGACTTTGTCACTTCTAAAGTAGGCATCTTAGAGACAAAAATCAATTAGGACGTGACTGTGCCTCCAGCATTGCAGAAAAATCTTCCTTACTAGTTGTGCACACTTATTTATTTAACTTTAACCCACTGCCTCTGGACCTAACGTGACAGGCGTAAACAGGTATAGGTGAGAGAATCATATTACAATCCAATTACAGAAGCCCTTCTTTAGTTGCCTTTTTGTTTTCCAGGAAGAATGCTTTAAAAGATGCAGATTATGCCTGATAAACCTGATTGACCTTTCCAAAGTGGCAAATGAGGCTGTGGACAGAAAGGAAAGCATATGACCCAATTTACTTTAATTACCAAAAAGCCACTGATACAAAAGCTTAGTCTAGAAGCCGCAGCCATAGTATATGGTTAATGCAGGCTGGTTAATGTGCTGGAAAAAGACAGAATCATTAACAGATGAATGCTCTGCCCAGGATGATATCATTGGTGGAGTTATTCAGGGATCAGTGTTAAGGCCTATCCTTTTCAGTTTATATTAATGGTATTGATTCAATTGTAATGGGTAAACATATGAAAGATGACACCAGCAAAGAAATGGTAGAAAGGTACTGCTGTATGTTTGCCAGAGGCTCTTACCCAGGGAAACCAAGATAATACAATGGCATGCATTTCTGTGTGTCACCCTAACCCATAACAAAAAATACCAGAAATGCAAACTATATTAAAAATTATTATTTATTTACATAAAAGACAACACAGAGTTATGATCAAAGAGAACGTACATTATCGAGTAAACCCACAAAAACAAAACACTATCTGGCCTAACTTAACAGAGTCTGATCTCTAAGCAAAGGTAGCCCTCCCAATCACCTCCCAAACTCTCCAAAATGGTTTCACAAATTCCCTCATAGTCAAACCTTACCCAGTCCAACATTGAAATCTTTGCTTAGTGAGCCACTAACAGGGAACAGCTTTTAAAAACCTGGCCACCCACCCTCTAGGATCCCCTGGTGTCTATACAATCTGAAGCTCTGTGAGTCCTTAAAGTAGCTTTTTGGATGCATGCCTACTTAAAAGACACCATGGTCCTAGTCATCCCATTTAAAGACCTTTTTAGATTACAGCATCTACCTGTCCTCCTAATTTCACACTTAAATAGACATCATGGTCACAATTTCAGCACATACCACAAACTTTCAGTCTTTTCTTTTTTGATCTGATACCCTGAAACTCTTAGTGTAAGCATCCCGGCGTAATTTCTTCAGCTTCCGAAGATATCCCCTTCTCTGTCTCTTTTATCAATGACTGGGCCCATTTCCCTCTACCATTCTCCAACCTCCACTTTGCTAGAACTTCCCTTTGCCTTGAATCATCCTGAATGAACAAAATCCCTATTTATCCTCTTGCCAGCTGGCACACCCTCCAGCATTTTGGTGAATCTACCAAAGAAACAAGAAATGCACAGGATAATTTAGCAGATAATGGTCCCTTTATGAAACTTCACTCAGAATTGTGAAATAATAACATTACTGAGCCTCTTCAACTTTGAATGCAGACTTCTTAGAAAATGAATTTAGGTTTTCCAAAATACCCAGACAACATGGCCATTATTTGCTTTTACTACAAAATATTCAAAGACCTAAAGAGGCATTCACTATGACAGAGAGAGAGAGAGAGAGGTTAGGAGCACGCACTGATACAGCGTATTGCTGCACCCACCACACGAAAAACCAACTCAGGATCCAAGTGCAGCCATGCAATGGGTGACACCTCAGCACCACACTAGTTCAGATGGAGTGGAATAGTGTGAGGTTTTTTATGGTGGCCAATTCTGCCACCAACCCCCAAGTTTCCCCCGAAAATTTTCCCTGCAGGTTGGAGGGCCTACATGCAGGGCTGGATACAGATTAATGTCATACCCAGAATGGAGCAATTGCAGGTTAAGGGCCTCGCTCAAGGTCCCAACAGAGCAGAGTCCCTTTTGGCGTTTACAGGATTCGAACCGGCAACCTTACGATTGCCAGTGCAGATCACTAGCCTCAGAGCCACCACTCCGCCAATTCACTATGAGGATCATACCAAAATACTAAGCATACTGGAATTACCAAGAAATGACTGACAATACTATAAAATGTGTGATGTTATAACTAGTAGTTTCATCTCATATCTTACACTTCAGCCCAACTTAACATCAGAATTAGGAGCAGAAATGAAATGGAAACTAGACAATGTAGGCGACACCAAAAAAGTCACCATCTGAAGTAGTCATCATCAGGGAAGGCACCATACTAGAGCATTTTCTACGGCTGTGCATAACATGAACACAACCCAGGGCACCAAAACCATGTCTGTTTTAATATTAAATACAGACTCTAAAATAATTGTAACAAACAAAAGAAACATGTTATGCACCTATTGTCGATTTCAGGGTGAAGGCAGGGATTTGATGCATACCACAGAAGTGTAGCATGCAAGGCAGAAGGTAGTCCTGGATAGGACACAAGCCCATGCAATGCACTGTCTTACCAGCACTCACTCGTACCAGATGTTAAAAATATGCAATGTGCCTAACCATTATTGTGAGCGAGCCTGACCAGGAAATGATCACAACGCTGAGAAGACTTGGTCAGAAGGGAAAAGCACTGGTCAAAAAGTCAGAAGACAGAATGATACTGAGCAACCAAGGCCAGTGGACAAAATAAGAGTCAAAGAGAAATGGGATCATAGTTCAGATGCAGAAAATCAAAACCAGACACAAGAGCCTACTTAGGATTGAAGGTAACTAGCATTAAAGAAGTTCAGACTTTGCATCCACCAAGGAATAACTTGAAAGTGTGATTGCTGCCATATTTATATGTCATGTGTGGAGATGTCAAAAGCATGATGGTCACAACCTCAGGATTAGCATTAACATGTCAGTTGGACAAGAAAAATCAAGTCTGAAAAAACAAACATAACACTTTTATATTTCTACTAAAAATACAAAACAAACATCAGAACTAGATACTGCACACATTCAAACTCAAATTAACACAAAAATACACACATAAAGAAGCATGAATAATACACCAGGACAAACAAACTGAAAATGACCATTGTCTCTAAGTGGGGGATACTCAAGCATGCACGGAGATGCTGGCAAACTCGGTTAGCTGTGAATTGAGTGTAACTTGGACAGCACTCAATTAAAGGGAAAGCATGCCCTCAAAATTTTAGAAAATGATTAATGGCACTTATTTAAAGGGAAAATACTATTTCTGTGAGTTGCAGGAACAAAAATGTATTTACTAAAGCTGACAGCATACTTTGTTTACTTGTTGCACATAGCACAATAGCATTAATGTTTTCCCTGGTTTTAAAATGTTCTGTCAAATTACATGAAGTAAAGGTTATGGGTTTAACATTCTACTTAAACTGTATAATGTACTATGTTAAACAGCTTAATTTAACTCAGGACCATGGAAGGTCAGAGTCTACCTTGGTAGCACTAAGTAGGTGACAGGAGCCAAACCTGAATGAGATTGCAGGACAAATTCACACCATTGCAGGACAAATTCACACCAAGACAAGTTAGAGTCAGCAATGAATGTAACATTAGAACAATACTGACAAGAACAGGCCAACAAAGATGGCCAATCCCACTCACATAATTTCTCCAAAATTACACCAAGTCAAACTTTGGAAGGTACTTACTGTCTACCACACTACTTACTTAATTATTAGCATTAAATAATTATCTAGCATTTATCTAGCATTTGTGCAAAAGTTTCCATTTAAGTTTGCAACCTTACACTCGTGTTCTTAATGAAGAACTCATTTTAAAATAACAGCTTAATCCATTGTACCAATTACCTTCATAATTTAAACACTTCAGTCATGTCACCTCTTAATTTTCATTCATTTCTGGTTCAATTTTATCAGTCTTTCATCACGGCTTTCACTTCACAGTCCTTAAACTGATCTAGTCACTTTTTGCTAGACTCTCTCTAGAGTTGTCATGTTTTTTGTAATACCAAGGCTACGTCCACACTACCATGTTTTAATTTGAAAACAATGTTTTTAAACATTTAAACAAAAACTAGTGTTTTTACATTGTTTTAGAAAAGCATCTCTGCCCATTGAACTCACACATATGATGAAAACAAATATGATGTAGTGCACTGACCATGCGCGCATTGAAGGAAACAGAAAGAGGCATTATCCTCCTGGAAGGGATGGTTTCACCACTACCCATAGAATTTATCACAAAACTTGGAGCGATCAGTAAATTATTTACCTTTTGTGCAGGTATGTAGCATTAAATGTGTACAAAGCACAATTTAGATGCATGCAAGTAAGCAACACAACTATGGAAAGCATCTCCTCTATGTCCACTATGTTGGAATATGGATTTCTTCTGTGAAGTGTGACCAATCATATGTGCTGCACTGCTACATGTGATGCATTCTTCAATATGTGTGCCATACAATTCATATATATCTAAATATTTCAACAAAGCCCCCTTTTACTTGACTAACTACTTTTTTTTTTGACTACCCACTGAAACTGAAATTTCCCATCTTATTTATAAATCTAGATCTGCCACTTGTCAACTTGATCCCATGCCTACTCAGATGGTAAGCCTGCTTGTCCTTATCTTCTTCACTTATAACTGATTATCAGTCATCCCTCCCTAAGATCTGGTTTTGTTTAACACTAGAATTACCAGAGCCTACGAAAAAACTCGTAGATCCAGCCCACCTTAAATCTGTTCGCACCTCTCCGTCAGCATCTTTTGTCCTATAAATGTGCCAATAAAGACAAGCAGCCTGCTATTCCATCCCCCCACAGCTGCACAACGTGCACAAAGTTCTCCCAGCTCATGCCTTGATTGATTATCTGGGAGTGAAGTGCTGGAGTTTTAGAGTGGAAATATATAGATCGTTATTTGGAACACATGCATTTCATGTGTGTTCCGTTTCTACAATAATCTGTGTAAACACATTATTAAAACAGAAATGTTTTTCATATTTTAGTAGTAAATGACAAAATGTTGGCATAAACTATATAATGTGTGAAGTCTGAAGTCCAAAGATTAAATAAACACTTTCACAAAAGGTTCAAGGATAAAGCAACAGCTTCTGTGGCATTGCGGTAAGATTTGCTGACTTGTAATCAAGAGTCCCCGGTTCGATCCCGACTGACTCCTGTATTTGCCGTTTTCAGTAGTGAGCTGCTCTTATTGTTAATATTATACAGTAAACACATACATTTGATTTACATCTGTAACAGCCACTGTACACTTATAGTACTTGTGAAAGTTACCGTTTTATTTTCACTTTTATTCTCTCAGTCACGATCACGATACATACTTCCGCCCCCCCCCACCCAGGGATCTGACGCTGATAGTTTTTATTTGAAACTGGGAATAAATGTAGATGTGAATGGTGTTTTGAGGCAATGGAACTGGATTTTCTCTGATCTGGAGGGATAAAAGCTGACACACAAATGCTGGCGAATCTGCCTTCTTCGTATCTCACCGTCACTTGATTTTTTTTATTCAGTTTAACTGAGTGTTCCTGCTCACGCTAAATTAGTATGCACCTTATAGTCTATGATGTCAAAAAAAAAAAAAAAAACAGAGACATAGGTATATATGATATTTGGAATTATTCATTTTATGACCTCCATCCATCCATTTTCCAACCCGCTGAATCCGAACACAGGGTCACGGGGGTCTGCTGGAGCCAATCCCAGCCAACACAGGGCACAAGGCAGGAACCAATCCCAGGCAGGGTGCCAACCCACTGCAGGACACACACAAGCACACCCACACACCAAGCACACACTAGGGCCAATTCAGAATCGCCAATCCACCTAACCTGCATGTCTTTGGACTGTGGGAGGAAACCCACGTAGACACGGGAAGAACATGCAAACTCCACGCAGGGAGGACCCGGGAAGCAAACCCAGGTCTCCTAAATGCGAGGTAACAGCGCTACCACTGCGCCACCGTGCCGCCCCATTTTATGACCTGTATAGTACATTTTGGAAGACATTGTGGCACGGATGCAACATTATTCATATTATTCATATTCATTTGCATAACATCTTGCGCTTGTAATCAGTGACCACGTTTTTTTTTCCTGATCTTGCCAGTCTCCATGTTGCTGTATGCGGTTTCTTTTGTACTCCAGGACATGCAGAGGAAAGAATAGTACAGAGTGGTAAGTGCAGCACTATATGCAATCATCAAATTCAAATGTTAACAGTTCACACACACGCAAAACCGTCCTTCCTACATTTACGACGTGTGTACCTCTTGCAGTGCACACACTTCTCTCTATGCTGTGGTTTCTATTACAAACCTGAAAGAAAGAGACAATATATGTGACATTTTGAAGAAATAATTTTATGACCTGAATAGTACCAATCAGAAAACATCATCGCACTAATGCAATATTATTTGAAAACGAACAGCGTCAGATCAGGTGTGAATTTATGCTGGAGCTGCTACTTAGAGTCAGATACGGAGGGGCAGGGGGGAATACAGCGTGATCGTGATTGAGAGAATAAAACGTGTTATAGCACATATATGGTTTAATAGCATGAGCTGGGAGAACTTTGTGCACGTTCTGCAGCTGTGGGGGGATAGAATAGCAGGCTGCTTGTCTTTATCGGCACATTTACAGGACAAAAGAAGCTGACGGAGATGTGCGAACGGATTTAAAGTGGGCCGGATCTACGAGTTTTTTCGTAGGCTCTGGTAATTCTAGTGTTAAAGAAACCTGGTGCTAAGCTGAATAACTTCAAAAATTATCGTTCTATATCAAAAGTACCGATCATTACACAACACTGTGAAAAGTAGAGCACAGGTTAATGCTCATCTCACAGATAACCATCTGGTTTCAATCTGGTTTTTGTGCAAAATATAGTACAGAAAAAGCCTTGGTAAAGGTCAGTAATGACCTATTAATGGCTGTTGATGCTGGGCTTTTAACAATCCTTGTCCTACGTGATCTGAGTGCAGCCTTTGATACTGTATCATAAAGTATTCTGTTGAATCAGTTTGCTACCATCGGCATTACTGATATCCCCCTCATTTGGTTTACTTCATACCTGTCTACTCATACTGTTTGTTGAGCTAAAAAAACTCTTGATCCCTCCCAGTCACTAGTGGTGTTCCTCAGGGATTGATGCGTAGCCCCTTACTGTTTGTAATATATCTACTCCCTTTATGTAGTATTTTTAAGGAATTTGGAATCAATTTTCATTGCTTTGCAGACGATACTCAGCTGTGTATGTCTACAAAGCCCAACTTTGTCCTTCCTCTTTCTTGCCTCGATGACTGTCTACTTGAAATAAAATCTTGGTTTTCCTCCAATTTCTACTAACTCAATAGCCATAAGACAGAGGTTCTCCTCATTGGCTCCAAGTCTACTTTATTGAAATCTAGTAGTTTTTCACTTAACATTGATGGTACCTCAGTCTCTCCCTCACTACAGGTTAAGTGTGAGGTAGGGGTTATCTTTGATAGTACTCTGTCTTTCAAATCCCAAGGTCAATAATGTTACACTGGCATCTTTTATTCATCTCCATAGCATAGCAAGTCTGTGACCCTCCCTTATACTGAATAGTACTGCTACCCTTACTCATGCACTGGTCATTTCCTGCAATGATTATTGTCATTCTTGTCTCTTTGGTCTCGACCATAAGCTTTTCCATAAACTATAGCTTGTTCTGAACTGAGCTACCCATATTATAACTCAGACTCCCTCCATAAAACACATTACTCCAGCTCTTAAACAGCTTCATTGGCTTTCTGTAAAATTCCACATTGACTCTAAACTTTGTTTACTTACCTTCAAAGCACTCCATTACCTTTCTCCATTATACCTCTCTAACCTTATTTTTGCCTGTACCCCTAACAGCACTCTTAGGTCCTCCACATCTTGTCTCCTCATCATTTCCCCTGCCCATCTAATAACCATAGGTTCCAGGGAATTTAGTCGTACTGCTCTTCATCTCTGGAACTCTATACCACAAAACACTTGGGCCATAGATTCCCTACCCATTTTCAAATCCCTAAAAAAACCCTATATGACCTTAGGCTGTATTTTTATTTAGTTTTATTTTCAGTTAAATAGATATATGTGTATGTATATGTTTATGTTTACATGCATGTTTGTTTATTATTGGGTTTCTGATTTTATTCTTTGTTTGGTGTCCTTGGGTGTTGAGAAAGGCACCTTGTAATAAAATGTATTATCATTATTATTGCAACTGCACATAGTACCCCAGATGGGATCTCAGTAGTGTCTTAAATTACTTATACAAATCTCTCTTCAGGATGTGGTAGTAAAATTGGAGAGCCGATAGAAAAAATGATGCAGACATGGAGTAGAATATGCAAACTTTACACAGTCACTGATTTGGCTGGAATTTGAACCTGTGAGCTAGCAGTGCCACCTAATGTTCTACCCATTCTAAGACCATGTTTATACTTGATGCTCAGAAGGCTTACATGCACACATAATGGCTGCCACGCGTTTCCAGTGCTCTTTTGACGTGTCCTCTGAGCACGTCATCAGAAATTAATGAGACGCATGTGCAAGTTGCAGTACCAGCAAAACTTTGTGTGGTATGTGTGTTCAAGTTTTAGTACGTGATGTCAGCATCGTTGTCTACTATCAACATCTCTACAGTGACCAAACAGCTGGCTTCAAATTCCAGCTCTTTGAAAGTTGATACGGAAATGTGCAAGACAAAATGGAAGCCAAGCTGAGACAGATATGTCCGTGCAGAGCAGAAAATGTCTGAGAATAGAAGTAGGGATTCAGCCATTGCAAAATAATGCAGAGTAATAGCAAGCCGCATTGCAGCTCCAATAGGATCAGTGTGCATGCTTTGATATTTCATGAATGGTTCGATGTAGTGAAGCAAATCATCAAACTTAAATGCTGACATAAGAAAGTACTCAAGGTGCTTTTCTTCATCCATTTCTTGCATAAGCAACACAAGCATTGCATATTCCCCATCGTAATGATGCAATACATTTAAAGGTCTGACATACCATCTTCGGTGTCGCTGTTGCTGTCTTTTTTTGCACCTTCGCAATAGCATCAGGATGCAAAGAGTTTTTGTCTTCAATAGGTTTCTTACCTCAACTTACTACACAGTGAAACCGGACGTTGTTTTCTCACAGTGATGATTTCTCCCACTGCCACCTGGTGGAATCCTCCAGATTTACATAAAAATATCTAGACAAGTACAGATAACCTACTGCTTGCATAGCAGCAGTGACCGCAAGTGTACGTGTCGTGTAGTATTAAGTATATCCGGCCCTAAAGCATATATGGGATTATACAATAGAGACAGAGACCTGTCAAAGCTTTACTGTGAGTTTCAATAATTCACAAATTTTAAGACCAAATGTTGTTGACTGAAAGCAAATAACTGCAAAATCTACATTAATAAATATTTTTAGATTGTTTAATGTAATCCTATGACTCCTATAAACTATAAAAAATAAACAATTTGAGTACATTAAAAGAAATTACTATCATGAGCGCAACTTCACTCAGTAGATATTTTTGTTTTTATTTGTATTCAGATAATCAAAAAAGTGGCAATTAGACTTAGAAGGCCTGCAACAAAGAAACCACAAAAACCCTTGACCTTTGGCTGTATTGCTTTAACCACAGGAGCACATGATGGAATACAAGGCAGCTTTTTTCTCAAAAGGGAGATCAACAGAAGAGGCCAGTCTTGCTGGTGAGTGGAGAGGGCTGCTCCCTTAGATTTCTTGGATGTACACTTATCTATTATAAGCAACTGGTAATCGTTGATTAAGGGTAGGGAATCCATTCCTGGGAATGAAACTGCTGGAATTCCCGGCTGAATGGGAACAGCCAAGCTCACATGTATAGCATGTAAAAGTGTAAAAATCTATCAAGAAATAACAGAGTTATAGTTGAAAATAATTAAGTGGCACAGTTTTTTGGCCCACGATGCAGTGTGTTGCTCATTAATTCAGTCAACAACAGACCAGCAGCAGTCAGTCTGACAGCAGTAGTTCGGCTGCAACATCCACAACACCGGAAGAAGGTGGCGCCATTGCTGCAGTTTGCACTTCATTAGACAACAGCTTTGAACAGCAACTTGAAATTGCAATGCGTCAGTCTGTTGCATCTGTATTATCTGTGCCAAGAAACTTGCCATCACAGAATGATGACAAGAAACTGGATGCATCAGTAAAAGCTGAAATGGCGGTGTTTCAGAGCAACGGCAAGCGCGGGTGTTGTTTAGAACAAGTGTATCAGTATCTGATGACTGTGCCGCCTACTTCAGTGGAAGCAAAGTGTGCTTTCTCAGTAGCTGGCGTACTCTGCACGAAGGTGCGCTCTCGCCTGGACGACCACACGCTTGACATGTTGTGCTTTCTACGCTCTTATTACTGCAACTAACTAGATACATGTACTTATATGACAGCATGAACTGCTTGTAGTTTAGTCTTTTATTGGTGTCAACATATTGCAGTAGTTTTATTAAAAATAACTGTCGCTCGTTCTAAAACCGTTCACATGTGAGATGCCTGTGCACTGTGTCATTCCCGGGAGGCCAGGATTCACAGGAATGACATGCGGGACTCCCGATTTCCTGGGAATGGATTCCCTAATTAAGGGCCATTTGTCAGTTTTTTGAGAATGATTTTTCAATCGAATGGTCACAAAAAGCAAGAACATAATCTGTTAATAGAAAAGTAAAGTCAGAATTCAGCTGTTTTCAGCAAGAAATTAAAACAAAATAAATGACTTGTCAAGAATTTGTCTCAGTTTGACCATTGTCCAGTTGCTAAACCCAATATTTTAATGATGTTATTACAAAATGCCTGTGCATCAGAGACAAGGCTAAAGAAAACCACAAATGTGACTCTTGGCACTGTCACACAGTCACCCACTTGTTTACTTTAGATAATCGCCAGTTAATCTAAAACACACATCTTTGGGATGTTAGAGAAAGAGTAGAACATGTGCAAAATCCACATAGACAATGATTAGAAATGACCCTTGGGACCACTGTGTCACTATCAAGGGTTCTTTAATGTTAACTTGTTTTTCATAAACCAGATAAAGCAAATTATGGTAGAAACCATCGGGAATATGTTCATCAACCTACATTTACAGGAGAGGATTCTGAGGGGATACCATGAGATGAGGACACTCAGACTGAAAAAACAACAAGCCTGTTATGATGTCCTAGCCCAGAAGATGAGGAGGATTGACCATTTAACCGTATCTGCCCACTGATCGATCTACAAAATTCACTCTAGTCAATCAGCAGGTATTGAGGATAAAGCTAACAGAAAAGAATATGAGATGAGGGGAACAAAAAATGAGGGAACTAACTAACATGAAATGGAGTTTTAACAAAGGCAGAATGGGTGTGATGCCTTCGAAAACAGGCCAAGGAGCAGACCTGGAAATTAACTAACCTGCTCAGAAGAAGCTCACTTTAACTCACCCAGGCACCCAATACAACCTGTTGGCTTTAGTTAGAGCAGGCCCCAAAAATGGGGAGCTAGAAAAACAACTTGAAATGCCCACAAATTTATAAAAAAAAGGCTCTGCAAGAGGGAGGATAATTGTCAACCCCAGCTTATAAACAAAAAGGGCAACAATGTAGCTGAGTTAAATAGCCAGAGAGAGGGCTCAGGAGTGGTAACATCAGGGTGGCCCACTTTCTGTAGTTCCACCCACAAAGAGTAAGGAACATAAGTAAAGTTAATGAGACAGTACATAATTAATCAATAATAATAATAACAATAATACAGTTTATTCATATATACAGTGAACCCTCATTTATCACGGTTAATCCGTTCCAGACTCTACCGCGATAAATTAATTTTCGCGAAGTAGGATTCTTTATTTATAAATCGAATATTTTCGCAGTTAAGAGTATAGAAAACCTGTTTACGACCTTCTAAATACGTTTTTTAACATTATTAGAGCCCTCTAGACATGAAATAACACTCTTTAGTCACCATTACACTCATATTACCAATATATTAGACAAAATAAGAGAAAATAAGACATATTAGACGTTACAAATATCATATTATTATTATTGTACTGTACACTTAATTACACACACACACAGTTCTTACACACAACCACTAACCACTAATGAAGGCACGAGCGCAGTAGGAGAGTCTTCAGGTTGTAAGCTGGAGCGCTGATCGCACCCTCAGAGGACACAGATGCCCCTGGGAAAACCCCTGAAACAGCTGACAGTCTACCTTCACATTGCTCCTTACCCTTCCGCGCGATAAACCTCTCACGTGGTACTCCGCTTACTTAAAAGTATTGTGCAGCGCCTCTCAGCTTTGGAATTGGTTGTTTTGTTTCTCTCTCTCTCTCTTTCTCTCTCTCTCTCTCAGACAATCTCTTCTCCTGGCGGAACTGTCATCTCTGACTTGTCATGGAGCATGTTTAAACTTTTGAAAAGAGACAAATGTTTGTTTGCAGTGCTTTGAATAAAGTTCTTTTTTTTTCTACAACCTCCTGTGTCTCTGTGCAAATCTGTGACCCAAGCGTGACAAGGTGGTGCAGTATCTTCAGCAGGTACATCGCTGTCTTCTTCCGCTGAAGGAGTACTAGGAGTAGGCAGTGGGTGTCTGGGTGCGCGGCTGAAGAACATCTTGATAGGCAGTTGCTGGCGCTGTCTTTTCATATGCATGAGGAGGCTTTTGTAGGGTATTGCCATCTTTGATCATATCCAAGAGTTTCACCTTCTCCTGGATGGTAAGCATCTTCCTTAGTTTCATTGTCAGAAGGCTTAGAAAATGCAGCACGTTTAGGAGCCATTGTGGGGCTTAGATAAAAGTTCTCAGAAAGCGAATGCGTAGTGACGTAAGCATGTATGAGAAAAAATTGCGATAGAGTGAAGCCGCAAAAGTCGAAGCGTGATATAGTGTGGGATCACTGTACTGTATACTGTAGTAAACAAATATAAAAAGTGAGGCCTAAATGTACATGTTTTTGTCTTAGACTGAAAAGCTTTAAAATAATAAAGCTGGCAGCTGATTAACAGGTATACATTGATTTAGTCTAGTTCATGTTCATTAAGAGCCAGAGTTTATCCAGGCAGTCCTTGGTGCAAAGCCGGAGCCATCTGTTGTTGAGGTGTAAGCACACTTCAGGGAACATCCATGTTCACATTGGGAAAACCAGAGTCACCAATTAACTTAACATAGAGTTTGGGATATGGGAGGCAAACCAGACTACAGTATCTAATGAAAAAAACACACATACAAGTCTGAGAACAGCACATTACTGCATGATTGTGAAGTGTCATGTGAAATGCTGGCCTTAAAGAAATGCAATTTTGTGGAATCTTTGGTTTTTTTAAAGAAATACTGCTTTACATAAATTCATGAGATTAAATGCCATGGTCATATAGATTGCTACTTAACTGTTGTTGGGATACTTGTGCTGGCAGGCGACTCTCAAACACTGTCTGGACTTTCTTCGCATTGATTGACTGCCTTGTGTATTTGTCTGCAAAGATTTATATCTAAATAAATGGATGTATCTTGTAAAAAACTCAGGTCATTACAAGAGAAAAAAGATAAAGCTTTATATGAATAGTATGGAAATAAAGACATTAAATCATAATTGAGTATGAAAACTTTGAAACATAAGGTGACATTCACTAAATTAATCTTGTACTCTTCAAGTTAAATGAAAAGGAAATTGCCTGTCTGTGAACTTGAAAATCCATTTGTGACTGGAAAATCCCAATGTTACTGTCATTTTCCTTTTGTTTATATCAAGTTAAAAAGGTTTATAACATGCCAACTATTAATATCTGATAATATCAAATATCTAAAGTAATGCCTATTTTTGAAGGCCATACCTAGCCATCTATCATTCACTGGTCAGTCTCTATCATACAATACCTCTCATATCTATCTATAATTGATCAGTTTTATGATATAGTGCCTTTCACATCTATCTATCTATCTATCTATCTAAAATGTCCTGTTTTCTGCATGTCTGTTACTGGTTTTGCTTATAAAAGAAATGCACCTCCAATGGTTTTGTGCAGCAAGGTCTTTTTAAGTCCCTTTTTGTGCCTGCTGTGTGAAACTGTCTACAGCCTTTGGCAGCACTCCAAACCATCTGTGTGACAGATTAAACGTGTTTATTAAAAAGATGAGAGTTATCTCTTTTGTTTTATCAGTGGGAGGGCAGACGGTTATTAGGAGGGTTGCTAATTACATCACAATGGCCCGATTATGTTGTGGTGTACCGTTTATAAAGTGAAAGAAAATATTAGAACATACTACACATTATTTCATATAATTATACTCTAACAGCTCACAAATGCCAGCCTAATGATGAAAAATAAGTAAACATGGTTGCCTGATGAATTCAGTGTCCACTCCTATTACAACAGATCCTTGAGCACAGACAAGTAGAGCATAATGTAAGTGATAAAGAGTCCTTGAACTCCATTCATTGCACTGATCCATCTCAATGTACATACTGTATTTGCTTTAGTTTGAAATGCTTTATGAAGCAAATGCAATACAAAAAGACATACTTCATTATTTTTATGTAAAAAAATAATTTCTTATGAAGAAGTTTCATTAAAACTAAATATAAAAAAATCACCGTTTACATACAGTATATTGCTGCATGTTATTCTGTCAGTTCTTTGATCCATTTTCTCAAAATGCCTTTATATTACAGGAGGCAGTGCCTATCCTCTTATCATTTTGCTCCCTGGTTTGGATGGCAGTCCACCTTAGGGAGCACTCATACAGAGGCATGTCACACTCATGTTTGCATGATATATATATATATATATATATATATATATATATATATATATATATATATATATATATATATATATATATATATATATATATATATATATATACATATTTATGTTGTGTGACATAACACAGGCACAGTGAGAATATGCCAACTCCTCAGAGAATACATAATTCCCTTGGAACTGTGGGACTATCATCAAATGTTAATAAACCAGTGCACATTAGGATGGAGTATGATTAGGTAAAAGTAAAAGCTGGATTATATTTCACACTTTCATCCCATTTTCTGTGTGGGTCTCCCTTTGGATATTCCAGTTCTCCTCCCATATTTCTAAAGATATGTTATATTAACTGACGATTCCAAACTGGTCTCTGTTTGTATGTGTGAGTGGACCCTGTGATGAACTGTCATCCTCTTCAGGGCTGTTTCCTGCCTTGTGTCCAGAGTTTCCACAACAAGATTCAGCCCCCAACATCTCTGAATTGGATTTATGTTATGTTGCTGATAATAAAAATTTATCTATACTTTTAAACTGCTTTCTTGAACTTGAGATAATGCTTCAGCAGTTTGACGTTTACCAATGTACATCAAGTAGGATACTGTGTTGTTGTGTTCAAATTGTGCTTTTTAAAGACAGACCTATGGGAAATAATCTCACTGTCACTGAGTACAGTAACTTTTCTCAAATGGCACTTATCAAGTCATGCTACCCTGTAGCTGGTTCTGCTCTGGGAACTCTTTGCCAGCCCAACAATGTCAGGCCCAAAAAAGGCCTGATCGTTAAAGGACAGTTAAAAAGGCAAACAAGAGATGAGAAGTTTGGCAAAAGAATGGTCAAAATTATAGGCCAAAGCCGTTCAGAAAAAGGGTACATGAACAAAACCTAGGCAACACTAGGCAAAATTAAACAAAAAAAGGGATCAGAGTAGCAAACAAACAAGGAGCAACATTAAGTTTTTTAGAAATATCCCAGTACTAGACAGTTAGGATACAAGAGGGGCCATTTCTACTAAGACATCTCTACTTACCATTGTAGTCATGTTATGGCTGGCTAGAGCTACCAACATATCAACATATCTGTCCTCATCCTCCCATATCTTTCCTCTGCCCTCAAAAATGTCAACCATCAGATCTTTCATAGCAATCTCCGTGACCTTAGCATCACTAGGACTGCCCTCAGATGGTCTAAGTCCTACCTCTTGGGGAGGTTCTACCATGTGTCCTGGTGTAAAGGGTTGTTAAGGGTGCACCAGGCAAGCACAGGCTTCCCCAGGGATCAGATTTGGGCTTTCTCCTCTTCTTCCTATACACCACTTCACTAGGCTTGCCAACTATTGTTTTTTGAGACCTGTCATATAAACACACACATATATACATATATACACATATTTACATTAGTGCTGGGCGGTATGACCAAAATTCTATATCACGTTATATTTTCAAAATTATACCGGTGTCACGGTATTTAACAGTATTTTTTTCCTGTACATGAGTGTATATTAACCACATTTTCCACTGCACTTTCTACAGTAGACTGGCTACTAATGACCTATTCCACTGTCATGAGAATTATACCTTGTACAAAAACATTTTAATCTGCACACAAGTATTAATACAGGTTTGCCTGGCCCCATAAGGTGATAGTTTTCAAGGGGGTGGCACTAATGAAGAGAAGGAATCACATTGCATGACAGCTACAGTCCAAATATAGAACCTTTTTACTGAACAAATTTTGCAAACAACTTAAACTAAAATTTTGACAACATATTTTCAACCATCCAAAGAGGCATTTAGACTTAGTAAAATATCCAGAGGTACTTGTCAAAAGTTGTATTGCACTGAACATGTCTTAGAAAAGGAATAAATAGTAAATATTTTTTGTAAACCAACTACACTTTCTGTTAATGTTATCAATCTCTGTCCACTGACACGTTAGCTATATGGATTGTAATGGTGCTGGTTATCTTGATCGACCTCTTGCTTTTTTTGTCGTAGGCAGTACCTCTGGCAAACGCGTCTACAAGTGATGTCTGACTCGAGTGTCCTCTAGCTTTTTCAGTTTTACCTGAGGACGTGGAGGGTGCCAATCTTCGTTCCATATATTCCTGATACACCAAAGCATGTTTGCGGCTAAGGTGGTGCAGCAAATTGCTCATGTTGCCACCTCTGGCGACAACTTTAGCTTGACTGCATTTGCAGTATATAGTTGTTTGGTCCACATCTGACCTTTTAAAATCAAAGTATATCCAGACAATAGACACAGCTCCTTTTTTCGGCAAAAGTTCTTCTGTGTCAACACGTTCAACTTTATCATCTGCTACAGCTTCTGAATATTCTCTGTCCATTTTCACCGCTCAATAACTCCACTAACGCATGTACTCCACTCCATGAATGTTAAGCGGTGTAGCAGTGAAAAAAGTCCCCCTTAAACAGTTTCCCGCTGCACCACGTTCAGAACGTTGTTTAAGCTATTTAAACCGGTATTGCGGTATAAGAAAAATCCATATCATAACAAAAATAAAAAATGGTTTTCGGTATGAACCGGTATACCTCCCAGCACTAATTTACATATAATATACAGTGATCCCTCGCTATATCGCGCTTCGCCTTTCGCGGCTTCACTCTATCGCGGATTTTATATGTAAGCATATTTAAATATATATCGCGGATTTTTTGCTGGTTCGCGGATTTCTGCGGACAATAGGTCTTTTAATTTCTGGTACATGCTTCCTCAGTTGGTTTGCCCAGTTGATTTCATACAAGGGACGCTATTGGCAGATGGCTGAGAAGCTACCCAACTTACTTTTCTTTCTCTCTCTCTTGCGCTGACTATCTGTGATCCTGACGTAGGGGGTGTGAGCAGGGGGGCTGTTCGCACACCTAGACGATACGGACGCTCGTCTAAAAATGCTGAAAGATTATCTTCACGTTGCTACCTTCTGTGTGCAGCTTTTAAGTATGCTGCACGGTGCTTCGCATACTTAAAAGCTCAAAGGGCACGTATTGATTTTTCTCTGTCTCTCTCTCTCTCTCTCTCCCCCTGCTCCTGATTGAGGGGGTGTGAGCTGCCGCCTTCAACAGCTTTGTGCCGCGGTGCTTCGCATACTTACAAGCCAAACAGCCCTATTGATTTGTTTGCTTTCCTCTCTGTTTCCTTTGAAGAGGAAGATATGTTTGCATTCTTTTAATTGTGAGACAGAACTGTCATCTCTGTCTTGTCATGGAGCACAGTTTAAACTTTTGAAAAAGAGACAAATGTTTGTTTGCAGTGTTTGAATAACGTTCCTGTCTCTCTACAACCTCCTGTGTTTCTGTGCAAATCTGTGACCCAAGCATGACAATATAAAAATAACCATATAAATATATGGTTTCTACTTCACGGATTTTCTTATTTCGCGGGTGGCTCTGGAACGCAACCCCCGCGATGGAGGAGGGATTACTGTATATATAAATTTTGGTTCAGGCCTTGATTTTGTCACGCCTGGGCTTCCTTTTGGCAGGAGTACCAATATACGTTACCATGCGGCTGCAAATGGTACAAAACGTGGCAGTATGACTGATATCCAACCAGCCAAGGAGGGCACATGTCACCCCTCTTTTCACTTCACCCCACAGGTTCTCTCTAGCAGCACATATTAAGTTCAAATATATATATATATTTACATATATACATATATATTGTGAATTTCCCATTGGGATTAATAAAGTATCTATCTAATTGTTTTACAGGACAGAGTCACAGACCGGCCACAGCAAATACCTCCTGGAGGAATACGACCCTCGCGGGGATGGACGCTACACCCCACTATGCTTTGCTGAGGGGGGGGGGGGGGGGACTGTGAGGGATGGCCAGCAGTTTATCCTGGCCAGCACCTCCAGGCCGCTAGATGGAGTCCTCGCTACAACATGGAGGTACCCCAAATTCCTGCAGAGCATCATGGACAGTAGGGTTTGGCTTCACAGCCCTGCTGGATACCATAGGGGCCACCACGGGACGTTGCATGGAGGCACGAGTGTTTCTATTATAGCCCGGAAGTACTACCTTGTCACGGGGACGGAAGAAATGAAGTACTTCCGGGCTGAAGAAAAAGAAGAGTGTTCATCTGACCAAGTGCTATGGAATCACATGGACTGAAGGACAGAAGCACTTCCGGGTCAACGACTATAAAAAGGACTGTGGGAAACCCAGCAGACTGAGCCAGAGTTGGGAGGGAGTGTGACAGAGCTGCTGGGAGGAGAGGAGGATTTATTGTATTATTGATTATTGTTGTATTATTGAGTATTGTGGTGGTGGAGGTGCTTTGTGCACATTATTGGAAAATTAAAATTACTTCTGATACTTTAACCTGGTGTCTGGACGTGTTATCTGCGGGTTTGGAGGTGCAACAGCGCCCCCTACTGTCATAATATATATATAATGAGGACCTATGGTCACAACCACTTGTGAAGTGATGACATCAGCGAGGGGCATCAAATCTCAATCCAGAATCTTTCATGTGCAGCTCCTAGCTCAGGGGTGGGCAAAGTCATTCCTGGAGGCCCGCAGGTTTTTGTTCCAACCCAATTGCTTAACAAGAAGTACTTACTGCTCTAGAAACATCTTCTGCTTCATTTTAGTTATCTCCCTCATTAAGATTTTGAACCCTTATTGCTTATTTAAGTCTTAAACAGCTGCATTCTCTGTTTTTAATTGTTCCTTATTAGCATTAAGATGCAAATGACAAAAGAAACCAGCAGTTATCCATTTTGCTTGTTACCCTTTACACCTGTGTGTATTTATCGTGCACTATTTGGTTTAATTAAATACTTGGAAGGAAAGAGAAGAGAAAAAAGTGAAGGATTGAGAATTACCCATCCGTTTTACACTTCAAAGTTTTTGGATAATAACCTTAGAATGGAAAAAAAATCTAGGATATGAGAATGACTTGACATAGCAGAGTTAAAGCACTAACAAGCCATGAAATGTAATTATTGGCAAGGATTGTTTTCTAATTAAGCAACTGGGTTGGAACAAAAACCTGCGGCCACTGCGGCCCTCCAGGACTGACTTTGCCCACCCCTGTAGGACCTAGCTGGTGGAATGAGCTGCCCACCTTCATTCAAAATTCTGGCTTTGTCAGTCTGTTTAAATAGTGTTTGCAGTCTTCATATTTTGTTATGTTTTATACACTTTGAATTGTAACTTGCTTGTGTTCTGTTCTAAGTTGTTTACTTGTGGTGTTCAGATTTTGTAACTTTGTCCTGTAACACTTGTTCCCAAACAGTCCCACAGACTAATGGTTACTCTTGATTATGTTGACCTGTTTTGCAAGTTGCTTTAAATAAAAGCAACTGCTAAGAAAATATATGTATAACCAGTGTACTGCACCACCACTTTTTTATACCTGAAACCATGACATTACAAGTCTTGAGATTGGGTTATCTGACCCAGCATCAAAATGGCATCAAAAACAGCTCAACATAACAGTAAAAAAAATATCAAAATAACCTATGGAATTCACAACTGGCAAGAATTTGCACTACATACAATAAATTGTGATTATTCACATGGCTTCATACCTTTTATCAGCTTTACAGAAGAGAATAAAGAAAGAAGGCCAAAATGGTATAGAAATGATACCCAAGCAAAGCATTAAAGCCTAACAGAGTTTTGAAACAAGACTAAACAGATCAGAAAAGACTAACTGATTCTCATATTATGTTGGTGAAACGTTGTGCAGTGTGCTTTGGTGTTACAAAAACGAAAGAGCCAATTATGATAACTTGTGAAACATTACAATTTAATCCCATTATTAACTGTGTTGAAAAATAATTTTTCACCTGGTTCTGTACTGATATAATCAAGTTAGAACAATAAAGAAATCATTGAATTAATTAAAGTTTTCTATAAAAGGAAGAGATTATTAAACAAAAAAATATATGGATAACATGTCAATAAGTAAGTGAAATGTACAGTATGCTTGTGAAGTGTGGCTAGGCCGCTATTAAAAGTGCATTGAGCCAAACTGAATAAAGAATTGAGTGAAGCCCTAGTAACTGACAACCTATCATTTCTTTGTAGCTTTATGGCTGGAATATGCTTGATAAACAATAATCAGCACAGAGTGTTCAGTCCTTACAGACTTTCCTTTGCCTGAACTTTTCACCCCAAACAAGCAGCACTTAAAGCACAGAATTTGTCATCTTCCTGCAATCTTTAGCTAAGCAAAGCCAGTAATAATTTGCAGCTCAGAAAGATTCACTTAAGCCCATCGAAAGAATTGTAGCTGCCCGCCTTTCCCATTTTATCACGACACAGATCAAGTCGCTATTTGACAATGTGTTGTTATAATGAATTGCAGCAAGCCAAAAATAACAAAATGACTGGCCCCTCTGTTATCACATAGAATCCTCCTGGCCTCTTCCATCTGCACATGCTTCCAGATAATAAAAAATAACTTACCAGCAACTGGGGTAGGCACAGTGCCACAGCTGAGCAGTGTGTGTCTGGGGGGAGGGGTCGGAAGGAGAGAAAGTATGTTTTATGGTGGTCTTCAGAGGTCTAACCATTCCCAAAAAATTACTGTTAAGCCACTGCAATGAAGTTCAAGTTCAAGTTCAAGTTCAAGTAGGCTTTATTGTCACTTCAACCATATACAGTTAGTACACAGTGAAACGAAACAACGTTCCTCCAGAATGATGCATAGCAACACCCTACCAATGACTGCCTGTTAAAAAGTCCCAACCACTGTTGTTAACATTCCTATTACTGACAAAGTATCCATATCTCCACAATTTATCCTAAGTAATGGGTTTTAGTAAAGCAAAAATCAAGGGTGGTTAAGGAATATAAAAGAAAATATCAAACAAATCAGCCCAAATAAAAGTGCCATTGGTTGCTTATTTATATAAAAAGCTTCAATAAAAAGACCAAACACATCCCTTATTATTTATTTACTCACATGAACATTAGTGTACATAAATGAGGACACCACAATGTCTAGCCTGTTTTACCCAGTGTAAAATCAGCAATGGTCAGCATCAGAATTGTGATGCAATATCCTGAGCAGGAGGCCTTTTGGTACACATCCTGATGATGCCAGAGGTAGAAATATTTAATAATCTCTGTAAATGTCTTATAGGGATAACATAATAAAAGAGCAGACTATGGAACAGTTACTATTAATAACAATCTAGCAGTCCTTGCTAAGACTTGTGCTTGGAACCATGATCCCTATTTTAAATACACAGGCCTCTGCAGGGGTCCCTGTAATCTAGGTTGAAGTTCAACACCTCAAGGCTACCTGGAATCACCAGAGGGAGTCCTGCAAAGCTGGTCCCAGGAGATATGGAGTGTTTACAGGTATGGACCGCAAACAGGAAGCTTAAACATTCCCACTGGTCAGAAGTTTGGAGTACTTGGAATCAGGTGTTTAGTAGAGGCATTGGCTTGTCCAACAGAGAGTAGAGGTAGATAAATAAGGATTGGGAAGGTGGGAAAGGAGAGAATTTGTATAGTTTGGGATTTGGGTAAGTACTTTAGGCATAACCAGGACAAGTAGGCCCATTGGGGCAGTTGATTTATTGTCTTCATTTGTTTGTTACTTTGTGTTCTACCTAAGTGTCCTTCTGTATTTATATCTAGTTGGTCAAATACCCTTCTTTTGATATTTCTGAATTCCTTTCTGTCATTTTTGAGTTGGAGAACTGCTCTGCCATACTCATAAAAATGAACACCAAAAATTCATGGGTTTGTTCACACACATGGCAATCCAGGAAATTTGCGAAATAAGACTAGGTTTCAAAATGGGAAATTCCTGGTTTGACTTCTCTGGGATTCTTGATTCTAATTTAATCACACATGAACTGGACCCAGAAATTCACTGGCAGATTTCTGACATAACGTCTTTTCACAAGGTCAGAACTTATATTAAGACTATGACAATATCTACTTTAAAATATCATTTCATTAAATACTGTTTTAAGGCTACAGTCACATGGAATGCACTGCTGTTTATTTTATAAGATGGAAAAAAGTATTTATTTCTGTTGGTATTTAGAACATGAAAAGTTGTATAAGAAAAGTCAATTCATGAAAGTCAGTCTGTCTCTCAGTTTAGTTTTCTGTGAGCACAGAACTAACTCTGTACAGGTTGGCAATACAGTCCAAGGCACAGTGGCACTGGCACTGGGTTAATTTAAATTTCTCATCCTAGTATGTGAGAGAAAAGCAAAGTACAAACCAGGAAGAATATGCAGACTTCAGACACACGGGGACTTGGCTGGGAGTTGAACCCTGACCCTCTGGAGCCGCTAGTCACTGTGCCACCATGACCATGGTCACGGTGAGTCACCTGTGCCATCACTATGCTGCCCTAAGACATATCAAGTCATGTCCATTTCTTACTACAGTACAATCCAATTTGAAAGGATTTAACAGGATTTCAAATCATCTCTCATCAGTTAATAAGAATGAGATAAGAGCTGTTCGGTCCCTGTACGATCGGTGTCAGAGCTTGGTCCGCATTGCCGGCAGTAAGTCGAACCTGTTTCCAGTGAGAGTTGGACTCCGCCAGGGCTGCCTTTTGTCACCGATTCTGTTCATAACTTTTATGGACAGAATTTCTTGGCGCAACCAGGGTGTTGAGGGGGTCCGGCTTGGTGGACTCAGGATTGGGTCACTGCTTTTTGCAGATGATGTTGTCCTATTTGCTTCATCAGGCCGTGATCTTCAGCTCTCTCTAGATCGGTTCGCAGCCGAGTGTGAAGCGGCTGGGATGGGAATCAGCACCTCCAAATCCGAGACCATGGTCCTCAGCCGGAAAAGGGTGGAGTGCCCTCTCAGGGTTGGGAGCGAGATCCTGCTTCAAGTGGAGGAGTTCAAGTATCTCGGGGTCTTGTTCACGAGTGAGGGAAGAATGGAGCGTGAGATCGACAGGCGGATCGGTGCGGCGTCCGCAGTGATGCGGGCTCTGCATCGGTCTGTCGTGGTGAAAAAGGAGCTGAGCCATAAGGCAAAGCTCTCAATTTACCAGTCGATCTATGAGCTATGGGTAGTGACCGAAAGAACGAGATCGCGAATACAAGCGGCTGAAATCATTTTTCTCCGCAGGGTGTCTGGGCTGTCCCTTAAAGATAGGGTGAGAAGCTCAATCATCCGGGAGGGGCTCAGAGTAGAGCTGCTGCTCCTCCACATCGAGAGGAGTCAGATGAGGTGGCTCGGGCATCTGATCAGGATGCCTCCTGGACGCCTCTCTGTTGACCCAGGACACGCTGGAGGGACTATGTCTCTCGGCTGGCCTGGGAACGCCTTGGGATTCCCCCGGAAGAGCTAGAAGAAGTTGTCGGGGAGAGGGAAGTCTGGGCATCTCTGCTCAAGCTGCTGCCCCCGCGACCCGACCTCGGATAAGTGGAAGAGGATGGATGGATCTCATCAGTTACCTGATTTATGGATGAAAACTGTCACAGTTGATGCATCTTTTCCAATTGTAACTTAAAATATATGATGTGTAAATTAATTTGGCTGTAATCATGCACGGAAGGAAATTTCTTGACACATTTATGCAAAGGCTTTCTTTAATTTTGGAGCTACTAAATGAAATCCACACAAGCATACAGTACATGGAAGTGACACTGAAAAGAACAACATAAATGGGACAAAAATATCCTCTACAACTTTTCCTCTTTCAAATTAATTTCTTCCTGTGCTCACCTCCAGTGGGAAAAGTAGTCATTTGGATTGCCTTTAGGATGGCAGAGTGGTACAATGGCCTGTGCTGATGCTTTATAGCTCTAGAGACTTGAGTTTAAATCCCAGCCCAGTTTCTGCTGATGTGTCAGTGTTCAGTAACAGCAATAGCCCTACCAAAAACAGTGCAAATTATAATTCAGCCTGATTCCATTAAAAACCTACCATATGGCAGGGCAGACAATCGCCTGCCCGATGTCAGGGTTATCCAGGGATTCAGCCAAAAATGCATCTGTCACAATATATGTTATACCAAGTAAACAGATTAACTAATTTACTGCCATTTTTTATTCTCTTAGACAGCATGCAATTTGACCAAAACAGAGCTTCACTGACACATACTAGAACATTAGAACAATTACTGTATGACAAGAACAGGCCATTCAGCCCCATATTGAGATCTGAAGGTCCCTAAAGTCCTACTGTCTACCAAACTACTTGATAATCTATTCCATGTGTTCATGGTTCTTTATGTGAAAAAAAAAAAATTCTACTGTTTGTGCAAATTTTACCCTTAACAAGTTTTCCTCTGTGCCCCCATGTTCTTATGGAAGAATTTATTTCAAAGTAACAACCTGGATCCATGGTTTCAACATTTTAAACATTTCAGTTATGTCATTTCTTAATCTCCATTTGCTTAAACTGAAAAGGTTCAACTCTTTCAACATTTCCTCATAGCTCATACCCTGCCACCCTGGAATCTGCCTAGTTGCTCTCCTGTGGACCTTCTCTAGTGCTGCTATGTACAGATTATGAATTAGTCTAAACAAATCACTTACACATTTTACAACATCAAGAAATAATGTGAGCACAGTTGTACTGTGGTTCCCACTTCTGTCTCTCAACTACAAAGGCCCACATTGAATTCCTAACCGTACTGCCATCTTTGTGAAGTTTACATGTTCTTCATGTTTCTGCTTAAACTATTTTTCTGTTTATTCAGATTTTCACCCACATCACTGAACCATGTGTGTTCATTTAATGGACCCTCTGATATCCTTCATCATGTCCACTGTTTCTTCTTGCCTTTCACCTGATGCTGTTTAAATAAGCTCTGGCCACTGGCTTTAAGAAATCAATAAGTGATATAGCTTTCAGATTTACTTTTGTGGGTACAGTCTGTGTGGTGTTTGTTCATTCTTCCAGCATCAGTTATCTAATTTATGGATATGAACTGTCACAAATAATGCATTTCTCCCCATCATATTTTAAATTATATGATTGAGTAATTTAGCTTTGCAAATTAATGTGGCTGTTTATCTGCACTGGTTTACCTTCCCAGTCCCAAAAACATGCATGTTAGTTGCTTGGTGGCTCTAAGTTGACCCCACATGAATGAGTTTATTTGTGGGGCTCTGGACTGGCATCTTGAACTGGATTAACCAAATTCAGTTATGGATTGAAAAGTTGTACTTCTGGCTGCTAACGTTTAAACTGTCAAGGACATATAAAGCAAGAGTCAGAGCACTTAATGAAAGATGGAAGGCATTCCAAATGAAGCATATAGAAAATTTTAAAAATAAAAACTGCTGCTTTTAAGAAATAATCACGAATATAGCATTAGTCATCAAGCATTGATGTTTACTCCTTGACAAAAAGATGTCAGATGACAACTGGAAGGGAGTGATCATTGCCGACCGTGGGACTATCTTAATCGATTTTTTTTTTGTTTTATTCTATATCCAGATTTTTTTTTATTTTAACACAGCTCTCTTTAGATGGTGGTGCCCCATCTAGAGTTGGTTCCTGTCTTGCATCTGGCGCTGCCAGGGAATGCACCATTCCCTATGAACCTTAAAAGAACTAAACAGATCAAAGATGAATGCAGAGATAGTAAACTGTGACTTTTTGAAACAAAAACACTTGCCTCCCAGTCATTATGGACCAACGAGGAAAGTCTTAGCTTGTCGAGAATGGTTTGGTGATAATTTGGTACTCAACCCATTGTTCTGCTCTGGCATATGAATGTTGCCTTTTTTCATACCTAATTAACTTTTAACTGGCAAATTCCAGAATCGTCTTCTGCTAGGATGACACAAAAGAATGTGTTATTCAAGTAGATATTACTAAGCTATGACATGCATAACAGCTGAGCTCTATAGCTTATGGATATTTCTTCTTGTGCACACTAACAATCAAGGAGATTACAGTCAGGAGTTGGAGAACAAAACATTTCAGCAAAGGGTATATAAAGAATGATATGTCATAAACTACCTGATTTATCTTAGCATGTGTATGCTTTACATTTATTCTCTGACATTTCTGTACTGTACCCGAAATCTACTGTTTAAAATCATTGCAAAAAATACAAATTCAAACACTATTATATCAGTCATTTTGAATTAGAGATTTCCAAGATAGTTACTGATAGTTACATTTAAACAAATTCTTTAAAGCTGCTTTGTAACAACATGCTTTTAAAGTCTAATCAGAGAACCATTCTGTTGAGCTTGTAATATTTGCTACTTTATGATATATATTGACATAAAAAATAAAGAATACTATAGATTATTTAACAGATGAGAAGAATGAATTCAATTTATAAGCTTAACAGAGTTTTGTAGCTTTAATTTTCCATATACTGTATGACCCTCCTTTTTTCACATTTGTCCCAACTTTAAAGCTTTCTGTATAAAATCAAATTTGTCAGCTTTACATTAATTCTTTATTTCAGAACTCTTGTTAAATACCCGTTGTTTTGCTGTTTTCAAGGTTTTTTTATGTGAATGGTCACTTTTTGTTGTTGCTTATGCCTGTGTACAAATTCAGATTTTGAAAATTACTTGGGCTGCTGTTACCTGCACTCAGTAAATTTTCAACTATGAGACAGTATTACATCATGGAAGATTATTTGTGCCAGAATTAAATGCAGTCCCACATGCTAACTACGATGAAATGCAATAAATATCCATGTAAGACATTTAATTGTGTCACGGCTTTATCATGCCACAGTTGAAGACATATCAACCAAACGACAGATTGCTTTTCACTATGGCATGCAATTGCATATCAGTTTAAAATGCAATAAAAAAAGTGTATTGTACTTTAATTCATATCCATTGATTATATTTCATAGCTAAAAGCAAAGCAGGCGTATTGCATTTCAGTCAAAACCACACTTCAATTGTGCCAAAACTAAATGTAAACAAATGACAAATCAGCGTCAAAAAGTGGGGCAAAGGTTTAGAAAATAGACGGATGTGCTCAATACAGAGAATGAATGCAAAGCCACCATTCATTTATCGGGGCTGTACACGACACTGTATTAAAAAGTGATTAATCTTATCTTTCCGTCTTTTCATGACAATACAAGCTAAACAATTATACCTCACATGATTGGTAAAGTTATTTTGTCTCAAAGTACACACATTATCTGTTTCTGAACTTAACACCACATCATAATGGGATAAAAGTGGAGTCCATGTCTGTGTATGTATCTTTTTAGCTTTTGTTTTTTTATTTTTTAAATAAATCATGCACTGAAATTCTTCTGCCTCAAACACAAGGCACTTCCAGACATGTCTTCTGCTATTTTCCTTTTCTACATGTGTGGATGTGGTTCTGTATCATCACTACTGTGAGCAATTTTCATATGAAGTTTTACTCCCGATTATCTTGCATATTATTATGCCATTCAAAGTACAACGTTGTAATTCATCCAAAGGCAGTAATGCAATCACACATGACCTTGGTACCGACTTTCTTTGTACTACTGATGTAAAAACAGTACCATGTTTCGGCCAAGGTGAGTTCTCTGACTTACATTTATATTCCTTTTATGTGTTTTCTTTGTTTAATTCAAGGTACTATTTTTCATTTGTTTATTATATTTATGTATTTTTGTAACCATTTCATCATTATTAACCATCAAGGTATTACTTATTTTCTTGTGTTCCTTGTATTCTTTAGGTGGAAACCCAAGAGCTGGGGCCACAAAAATGTCACAGCTAAAGGACCACATTTAACGGCTTATTGGTCTTTCTAGAGCCCTCACAACTTTTCACCACTTTCAGAGCACTCAAATGGTAACTGTGATGTCGATATCACGTGCAATGAAATGGTGGTCAATCACCGAGCTATTACTGAGGACTCCTCACTAATAAAAAACGTGGGGAGATGGGTCTTTAATTCAAAGTCTTAATCATCTTTAGCGTGCTTCATTGTCCTGCATGACAGGATTGTGTAGACATGGTTTATTTAATAATATTTTAGCAAAAACACTTCTGTTTGGGATGTTGCAAGCTTATGACTGGATACCTTACATTTGGATGAAGTGTAACAAGACATTTCAGATTTTTTCAAAGACATTTTAATACTGTTTGATGTTGTTTGATTTGGGTCCCATTGAAGCTCACCATATCAGGGAATTTATTATCTCCATCCTCCAAGAAAACATGACATTAAAAAGTAGTGTTAAACATGTTGCTCACATATACACTACTCCACTGAAACTGATCCAACCCCAAAGATTTAATTTATATGAAAGCACAACTACTACATACAGTATGAGAAGAAGTTGCATTCAAGGAGCAAATACACTTCATTTAGATAATTGTTGAGGATATATGTGACCCACCACTTTGGATCTTTTAGAAAAACTCCAGACATTTGATGACATTTGATCTTGAAAAAATAGCATGCACAACGTGTCTCAAACTTGTCCTTTCACTCACAACTGAACAGCTACTAACTAAATCACATCATGCACACTGTGAATAGGAAGAGAAGACAAATTTGTACTCCAAAATATATGAGTATTTAATTTTATTATATAATTTAACACCACACATGGCTCAATAAGTATTAAACAAAATTTAAAAAACAGGATGATAAAAAATATTATGCAATGTTGTATGCATCAGAATTCTAATAGGTTCAAATAAACAGCTTCCTCAGCAGATTGGACATTCCAGCACTTCAGGCACAATCTGTGATTACAATGAATCAACCATCAACACTTTGTGAAATTCTAAGTGTTAAATAATCAATGCAGAGTAGAAAATTCTGTTTAACAGACGGCTACACCACTGAATTCTATAAATAGTTTACTGTCATGATTCCTAATTTTTAGGAATATAATTTGTGATCTGAATTATTCTAGTTTATTTTTGTGTGCATTTTGTAAAGTTATTACATTTATCAGAATATGTTAGAAGTCATTACAGTGATCCCTCGCTATATTGCGCTTCGCCTTTCGCGGCTTCACTCCATCGCGGATTTTAAATGTAAGCATATTTAAATATATATCGCGGATTTTTCGCTACTTCGCGGGTTTCTGCGGACAATGGGTCTTTTAATTTCTGGTACATGCTTCCTCAGTTGGTTTGCCCAGTTGATTTCATACAAGGGACGCTATTGGCAGATGGCTGAGAAGCTACCCAGCTTACTTTCTCTCTCTCTCTCTCTTGCGCTGACGTAGGGGGGTGTGAGCGGGGGAGCTGTTCGCACACCTAGACGATAGGGCGTTGCTACTTTCTGTGTGCAGCTGCTTCCTGAAGGACATGCTGCACGGTGCTTTGCATACTTAAAAGCTCAAAGGGCACGTATTGATTTTTGACTTTGTTTCTCTCTCTTTCTCTCTCTCTCTCTCTCTGCTCCTGACAGAGGGGGTGTGAGCTGCCGCCTTCAACAGCTTTGTGCCGCAGTGCTTCACATACTTAAAAGCAAACAGCCCTATTGATTTGTTTGCTTTACTCTCTGTTTCCTTTGAAGAGGAAAATATGTTTGCATTCTTTTAATTGTGAGACGGAACTGTCAACTCTGTCTTGTCATGGAGCACAGTTTAAACTTTTGAAAAAGAGACAAATGTTTGTTTGCAGTGTTTGAATAACGTTCCTGTCTCACTACAACCTCCTGTGTTTCTGCGCAAATCTGTGACCCAAGCATGACAATATAAAAATAACCATATAAACATATGGTTTCTACTTCGCGGATTTTCTTATTTCGCGGGTGGCTCTGGAACGCAACCCCCGCGATGGAGGAGGGATTACTGTACACCTTTTTTTTTCCTCTTCACCACTGTTAAGATTGCAGTGACCATTGTGTTAACCATTTCTATGTCTGTTTTTGGTTACAGGACATGTAAGTTGTGGGACTTATTACATCACTTTAACTCACTTATACATGATGGAGGATGGAGGCATAGTACTACTGATATTTTAAGTTTACGCATTAAAAAATCAAAACAAACAAGGCTTTTATTCCACAATTTAATTCAGAAAAGGTTTCACAAGAGCAATTAAAACGCATCCTGTCATCTTATATAGAAGTAGCACAATAATATAACACATCATATGGCTGACGACGGGCTTAGCGGGTATAAACAACATGGCCTCTGTCATGAAATGAGAGGCCCAATGTCATATTATGACTCTGTTTTAATTTTTTGTTGTCTTTTCTTGGCTTCAAAAGTTATCTTTTTAGGTTTTTCTGTAAAGTCCAGTAGTTCAATTGTTGCATTCTTTTTGTTTGATGTGTTTTTAATAAGTTTTCATTTTAAATATTGCTTGGGTATGGACACAGCCATTTTGCACCTTTGTGTTGTGTATTTGCTAGGCCTAATGGCTGGAGCTGTGCATCATATGACATTATTGCTGCAGTCGAATAAAGGAGTTTAAACATACTTTCATAGACCTTTGCATGAGACTTATTCTATTAATTTGTACTTCTGACTCTGTTTTGTTACCTAACTTTGATTCTGACCGAACGAGACTGTCCATTTCAGGTTCAGACCCAGGTGTGCTACACTATTATTTCCACATCCTGTGTAACTCCCAAAGTGCACCACTTTGCTGTAGCACAGTGATTGAAAAACAGTGGTCTATGGAGTGCTCAAAGATAAGAGGGTATTTGGTGGATGAAGCCCCCAATGGGGTGGTTACCAAAGTAAGTGCACATGTGCAGAACTCAATATATATGAATAAGAAAAATATTAACAGATAAATCGAAGAAAACATATTTTTCCAATACACTTAGCTCCAATGCACCCATCCATCAACCCATTTTTAAACAACATTTACCATCACAGTGGAATTAGAGCAGAGCTTAAAAATTACTTTCAAAGGTTAATGAGGAAAATAAATTTCCAAACAAAAAAGCACAAGAATGAAAAGGTAACACATTTTTGAAAGGCCAATGGACTATTGTGGTGGCGTATGTTGGCACTTTGTTCAGAAGTGCCTCTAGGTTTATTTTTTTTGACGGCATAAAAGCACTGTAATAAGCAGATTGATTATAAGTTATTTCTAATATCCTAATCTGGATACTTGCCAAAATTAACAATGCATATTTAATTTAAGCTATTTCATTTTTGGTTACCTATTAACAATAAGCTGTACAATTTTTCAAGACACGAAAAACAAATCTAAGCATACATTAAAACAGACCTTCATGTGAACAGACTCCCTATGGAATCAGGTGCCATCTGCTGAACAGCAAAGTCGCTCACTTTGGAAATCTGCCTGGACGATGCATCATAACTCAAAACTTGCGTCAATCACCAACACCACAGAAAGCCTGATTACTCATCATTAAAAAAAAAAAAAAACTTAAAACAGCTTAGATGAATGAGGCATTACAGGGTAATTCTTGAGACAAACACACACATATTGTATGGCACAAATGGGACACTTTATCTTTTTTGTTATTTATATTGTTTTGTCACTTATAGTCAGAAATTTTACTTCACCACTAAAGTAATGAGAATTATTCATCCCTAACGGGAGCAGCCAAAAGAAGAAAATACTGCCTGTTGTATTAAACTTTATGCTTCCTTTCCATTGTTCAAAGATAGCCTTTATGTAGGGTACAAGCATTCAAATGATATGGCCTTATTTATGGCACGAAGTCCTTCACTTTGAAACACGAAATACGCGCAAAATAAAATCGATCCAAGTCAAAAAAAAAACAGGAATGAGCATCAGCAGTCCTGGGCCTATCAAAGTTTCTCATTAGAACCTTTCATAAATTCCAACGAGGCTTGAGGTAATCAATTTGGATCTGACTGCTCCTTTCACAAACAGCAATATCATAAGTCACTAATACATAAAGGAGATATCAGTAATATAGTAACCAATGATATCAAGATAGGTTCATTGGCAGATAATATGGAATATGTTGAATCATTACAGGGGGATAGCATACAGGCTTGGGCATATGTAGGAAGTAAAAATGTTAGGCTTGAGTATACAATGAAAGGTCTGAAAATCGAAAGTATAACTTATGAGAAGGATTTAGGAGTCACAGTGAACTCTACGCTATCAACTTCCAGACAGTGTTTAGAAGCCATTAAGAAGGCTAACAGAATGTTAGGTTATACAGCGCCCTGATGTTTGGAGTACAAGTCCAAGGAGGTTATGCTCAAGCTTTATAACATACTGGTGAGGTCTCATCTGGAGTACTGTGTATAGTGGCATAATATCTTCAAAAAGTGTTACGGTGGACCATAACTGCCTTAAAAATCACAAAAGTTTTAAAAAAAGTTATGACTATCATTGTATTTTTTACCCACTGAAAACAAATGACTAAATTTTTACAGGTCAAAGAGACAATGTTGGACTCAAATTCTCCTAACACTGGATTAGATTTTCCTTCTTTTACTCATGCAAATAAGAAAGTGTACCCTATCTGTAGTTTCTGAATAGTATTATATAGTACACTTATGGACATATTTATATTCTTTAAGTGTGTCACCATTTGGCCAAACTTCATGAAACCAAATTAATGTGAAAGAGGAAAGGATGGCCAGTGATAAAATGTTACTCCAGACAAATCAGTGATTTCTGCCCAGGTTTACCTCCTTGCCCACTTACATATGCACCACCATAAGTACATTCACTCCATCAGTTGCCTGGATGAAAGCATCTCCTACTCTCCTAAGTGTTCAGTGCAGTAGGCATTGTCAGTAGTAGTAGCAGTAATAGCAGCCATACTGTCACATATACAGAGTACAGTGAAATTCTGATTATTAAGTCTGACCAACATGCAACACATTGTCACACTCCAGTGTCACAATAAACAAGAATGTATTAAATCATATAACTTAATTTTATTTAATAGAAAATACAGATTAGAATATCTGATATACTCGTTACATCTGCTGCCATATGTAAAGGAATATACTGCATTAGATAACCAGCCCAGTGGACCCATAATTCAGCTGTACAAAGTAACAAATAAAAAACAAGTCCCCTAAACATTTCTTACATTTTCTTTGCTTTCATCTGTGATTTAATAACACACATACACACACATTTATCCTTTTTCTAAACCTGCTTTTCCAATGCAGCGTATCCTAGCAGTACAAGATTGCAGCCCACTCTGCATGAGACAACACATACTTCAGAGTAAACTCGCACAAACACCCACACTCTGTCATATTCAACTTTATTTATAGACAGCAAGAAACCTAAAAGCATGTCCAGGAAGTCCTCAGAGAAAATCCAAACAAACTGGGGAGAAAATAAATACTCTATACAGTAGTAGCTCCCTTAATTTAAAATTGGTCCAATTTATATGATTTTGAAATGCATAACTATATGAAATAAATCAACATTTGCAAAACCGTCAAGAAGGTAGCAACGTAATACATTGGTGAGCACTACTGTCTCATGGATCCCGCATCCTTTGTTTGAATTGAGACGGCTTAATGTATGAAGTGTGGATGTCCTCCCAGTGCCTTTCTGGATTTTTCCCCTCATGTACTCCCAAGTTATTCCTACGTGCCAAAGATACATGGCAAGTTCTTTGGTAATTCTTTTTTGGCTCTGTGTCAGTGTGAGGGCAGGAGTGTATGATATTATGGCACCCTATCTAGAATTGGCTCTTACCTTGTATCCATGGCTGTTGGGATAAGGTTCTGGCCCGACACAACCCAAAAGTGGATTAAGCAGGTTTGAGAAAGTTACATTATGTTATGTTAAAAATGCTCAAACTAGCTTTACACCGTTATAGGTCATTGTCAGATTAATTAACTTTCATCCACATTAGTAGGTCTTAAGTGAAGCTGCCATGATGTTTTGCCTGTTAATTTTATGACCTTATGATAATTCTTTGCACTTTTCTCTATACTCAAAGTGCTATCCACACCGGGAGGACCCAGGAGGCAAATCCATGATCTCCTTACTGTGAGACAGCAGCACTACCACTGCTCCACCTGTCTTGCTTGTACATAACCTGACCCAATGACTTCCTGGGAATTATATTAGAGCTTGACCTGAGAAATTCCTGGTTCGTTTCCCAGTTGTTATTACCAACAATAACAGCCAATTATGTTTTAAAATACACAAAATGGTGGTACATTTGATCATAAACAAAATACAAAATGGTGGAGCATAAACATTACAAAAATACTGATAAAAAATTACAGCAATCGTAAAATAAAAATAATATTGCAAAATATGTGTAGGACTGAGTTCTGCATGCACAAAAACCCCTAAACCACAGGCAATAGTCTATACAGAAACTCAAAAAGATAATACGACAAATTTATGGAATATAACTGCTTCAACAGCCTGAACACCTAAATGGTTATCCCATTTTGTTTCTTTTAAATTTTGTCCCTTTTATATTGGTCAGACACGTGCATAACAATTCATCTATACATTGTACATGTGACAATACTAATGCTGCTACTTTACTCCTCTACTCAACTCTCTCCAGAGGAAAAGAAACCACACCTGCAAAGCACCCTGACCTTAATATGTGTTTCCATTATAAATTAACTCCAAAACCATTAGGGTAGGCTACTAATTCAAGAAGTAGTTCGGACAGACTCCCTGATAGAGACAAAGTTTGAGGATGAGTGAAAGGAAGTGCCCAGCAATTTACATCAAGCTGATGAGGAGCACCATTGCCATACTGCAGGCAAAAAGAGACTGACATCTTTACTTGCCTTTCAATAAACAGACAACACTGGCCCCCTTTTCCTCTGTGTACGTAATATTTTACTTGATCACAGATGTAGATCCCACTAAAAGAGCACCTTTAATTTGAAATTCTGTTTTTTTCCAGTAGAAAAGCAAGAGTGAATTATTATCCTCTGACCCCATTCCAACAATTAAATTGAACCATACTACTGTTTGTGCTAGACATATAAACAGGGCTAGTAAAGTGCTTAATAAAAATGTATACTTTTACATTAATTTTTTTTCACTCATTCTTCAAAATGAGCTTAAATAAAGCCTCAGAAAAACATGCAAATTTAAAAATGGCAATATGTCTGTACTCATTAAAACTCTAGCCCTCATCTTGTCTTCTATCATGTGATACTACCACAGATGTCTAACATATCATTTTAACAAGGAAACACAGTTTCCTCAAAATCATACATACCTCAAAATTGCTTGCAGCCTTTATTTACAAAATATAAAATATTAACTAGCCAGAATATTGTACAAAGTGCAATAGGCATGTTGATGTTCTACTAAGTAAGGTTCACTGACTGCTCATCATATTAATCAAACTCCAAACTTCCACTCACTTCAGCAAGATGCTTGTATTACTAAATGTGAGCCAATCAACACCACAATGATTTAAAAGTAAAGCAACCTGTTCAGTTTTAGGAAAATGTCCATTTTTTATATTGATCCAACATGCTGAATGTAATATGAGAGAAACAAGCAAGAATTGGAAGAAAGACATGATGTTCCTGGTTTGTACAATCAATGACGGTTACTTATAAACTTATTCATTTAATGTAAAGTTGCAACATTGGTAACTGGCTATGGTATAAAATATTAAGGTTTTTTTTTTTTTTAACACAAAGAAGTGAATTAGCTGTAATAGATCAAGATATTTCAGTTATGACTTAGAGATGGTCAGGAAATGACATTTGCTTTACTACTGAATCCTAAAATAGACATTTTTGGCCCAACAGTTAAAACTGTAAAATAAATGTATAATGGTGAAGAAACAAGTTAAATAAAGCACTGGTGTTAGATGATAATAACAAAAGAAAAATCTACCTGCAAAATGGTGATACAAATACACCCCTAAGCAAGACATTGTCCTCAGTTATGGGCTAAAGCTTCTGTTAGTTTAGCAAGATTACTTCAGCATCACATCAAAACTTTGAGAATAATGTTTACTCTTTACTTACTACATCTTTTAAACAGGACTCTTTTTCCTCTTTCAAATTCAAGTATATTAATGCAAAAGTAATAATGCTTTCTAAATTAATTATTTAACAAAAATGTATTTTGTGGGCGGCACGGTGGCGCAGTGGGTAGCGCTGCTGCCTCGCAGTTGGGAGACCTGGGGACCTGGGTTCGCTTCCCGGGTCCTCCCTGCGTGGAGTTTGCATGTTCTCCCCGTGTCTGCGTGGGTTTCCTCCGGGCGCTCCGGTTTCCTCCCACAGTTCAAAGACATGCAGGTTAGGTGGATTGGTGATTCTGAATTGGCCCTAGTGTGTGCTTGGTGTGTGTCCTGTGGTGGGTTGGCACCCTGCCCAGGATTGGTTCCTGCCTTGTGCCCTGTGTTGGCTGGGATTGGCTCCAGCAGACCCCCGTGACCCTGTGTTCGGATTCAGCGGGTTGGAAAATGGATGGATGGATGGATGTATTTTGTTTTAATTGTGTGCAACAATTACATACATAGGCCATAAGATCAAGAAAAAAGTGATAAATTACTGATTAAGAGGTTGAAGAAATGGTGAAGAAATGGTGAGCTCCAGGGGAAAAGATACAATCCCCTGTCAGCTACTGAACATGTAGAGTTGGCATGGTCCCTGGTCTCTGCCCATGTCCTAAAGACATTAATATTTAGTTCAATTTCCCTGTTTTAAATAACTGTGAGTGTGTGTGTTTGTGTACTGTGATGGACTGGACTAGGCCATGGGTCTCAAACTCAGCTCTTGGCGGACCACATGGCTGCAGATTTTCATTCTACCCATTTTCTTAATTAGTAGCTACTAATGGAAAATACTTTGCACTGCCAAGGCTTACAATTTATAAAGTAACATGTATCATTAACTGCAAGAATTAGATTCTAATTAATACATTGGTTGCAGTGAAACCATGAACCAATTATGGTCATTCAGGAACTGAGTTTGAGACCCCTGCTATAGGCTGATTTAGCTCACAAATAAAAAAATGAATGAAAAAATGAAACAAATGAATGATTAGTTGGAAAGTAAAAAATGAAGGAAAAAATTTGAAAGTATTACTGACTAGCTTGCACCCACCCCTGCTGTCTTACAGGTGTTGTTGAAGGGATTGCTTGTGGGGCCTTACAGCCACAATTCAAAGGAACATTGAGCTAAATGGCATTTAAGAATAGCACACAACTGCAATCAAGTAGAACCCACAAAAGAAGCAGGGTATACCTTCTGACATTAAGGGGTCTCCCTACATGCTGTACGAAGAAGAATTCAATAAATGCTACACTCAGTCTCATGAGATTGTTCAGAGGAGATAAACGCAATATGACAATAATTTCATGTAGAGGCCATATGTAGCAGTGTGCAAGGAAAGTTAAGTGGCAAAACCAAATGAATGGGTGTGTCCAGTGATGGACTGGCTTTCTGTTCAGGCCTGGTTCCTATCTTATAATGCTGTAGGAGTAGGCACTGGATCCCCATGTCTGATTGATGAAAGCACTCTGTACAGTCAAAAGGATCATTTAGTGGCTACAAACACATAAACAGGTATTGGCTCACTACTTCTCAGCCAGATACCTAGAATTTTTGGGTGTTTCTAACATCCCACATAGCTAGAAATGCTTCACTGTTAGTACACCTATCTTTTTAAATCACTTTTACCAATTTTTGGTAAGTTTGCATGTCAGAAGCCAGTCCTGGACAGTCCACATATCTTACACCAAACACATGTGGCCTATACACTTGGTCAAGTAAGTGATGACAATTGACCTAACAGCAAAGGAAACTGCAGTTACCAGAAAAACAAACGTAAATCATGCAACCTCTACATAGAACATACTGTAGTCAGGAATCAAACAGGGGGCAGCACTGTAAAAAGAAAAGGCTACCTGCTTTATCAGTTTTCTATCCCTAATAAGCATAATACGGAAATAAAAAGCAAAGTTTACTGTACCACTATACTAAAACAGCACTTTGGAAGTTTCTAAAGTAACCAGATTTTTTAGCACAGGGCAGGGCAGCAAGGTGGCACAGCTACAGAGTGTGTCCTGTTCATTTTTTGTGTGGACTCTGCATGTTTTACTTCTCCCTGCATGACGTTTTCTTCAGGTCCTCCAGTTTCTGTCCCACATGCTAAAGATCTGTGTGTTAGATTATTAGGTAAATCAAAATTGGCCACGTACAAAATTCAGAGTAGATTTGTGAGAGAGCAGGGCCCATGCTGGGCTGGCACCTAGTCCAGGATTGCTTCTGCCTTTTGTTTAGTGCCTCTGAGATAGGCTGTGACCCCCAGAACCCTACCCTGGATTAAGAAGGTTTAAAATCATATAGATAGAATACGGCCCAGTGCTAAAAGTACGATAGAAATAAAGAGGAGACCTAATTATCATGATGCAAGTCAGGCAAGATGTTAACCCAAAGCAAACTGATTTCTTGGAAATACTGTAGGTGTGAAAGGAGACAAATATGCATTATATTTTATAAAGTTTATATGGTTTTGTGTACTGAGTATACTGAAATTCAGCATTGCATGTGTTAACCAATATGCAACACATCTGCACTCTTCAAGTGAGTAGAACTTCCTCACTTCAATAATTCTGCTGTCCTTACCTGAAAAATCTCAGAACATATTTTACCAATGCAACTTTAGTATTATTACATATCTCATCACTCCCATACATATTATAGTTTATATACAGAATGTATTGTTAAAAATTATTCTGAAAGTTGAATGTAATAAAAGTCAAGCTTACAGAAAATCAAAAGGCTATTCTGTACAGGCATGGCATTATATTTTTTCTTTACTTCAAAATTCTTCCTAATTAACAAAAAGGAATACACTGAATCTTTATCATACCCTCCTAAGTAACAACTGAATCTTTATAATACTCTCCTAAGTTAATTTCCAAAGCAGAAGTGTTATGGACTGCTGTATATCCTTAAAATGTTGCTTTAGTATGCCATACAAAAGGAGGGGTATGTAGAAAACAGCAGCGTGCAACTGTCCTGCATAATTGTGCCCGCTCAGCAGATTTCAGCATTTGTCAGGAAAGGCAAACAGCAGCTGCTTAGAAAAACAAACTGAGCTGCAACACAGCTCTCTGCTCTTTCTGACTCTCTCTGAATGGGCCTCTGAGATAAAAAAAAAGGGACTTTCCCTAAGCAGAGAGCAAAGCCATGTGTGTGTGTGTGTGTGTGTGTGAGAATAAGCTGAAGTATGGGGGAAGGTTTTGTATAGCTGAGCTTCAAGGAACTTCCTCTTAACTGTTAACTAACCTTCAGACCCCATCTCTCTGTTTCCCATGCAAACTGAAACAGCGTAAAGATAAGGATCTGAAACACAGGGCTGACTGCATTGAGCCTAAAGGGCTGGTACGGGTACAGGCCACTTGGTGGCATTCAATTTTTAGAAACGTCCAGTCTTTAAACACAATTATCTAACAATCATTTTTAGGCTTGTGGTAGACCTGCTCCTATTTATAAAATTTCTGTAAGAAAAAGGGGAAGCACCATTGCATACTTTATCTTATTTGTTAGTCTGGGCAGAGCTTCATTTGATGCAGCAACAGCAGGTAATATTACAGTGCCATTAAAAAAGGCAGCTTGCATTTGAAAACATCCTAAAATATGGAACTAAGCAAACTATCATTTTTTAGAAAGTACATATCAAATTGAACCTTCAGTCCTCAAATATGGTCTTCGACTGGGGAGGATTTTTACACCTAAAGGTCCTCCTGCCCACTAGTGTCACTGCGCCTTGGGAAGCTGATGGATTTTTCTCAATTTTCTTGCCAAGTTAAATGTGTTCAATGTGGACACATAATATCATTTGCATGTGATCTCAGTTTCATTCCAGGCAGGGTGGGCCACCATGCTGGAAATAGTAATCCTTGCCTAAGGAAGACAAGGGTACAAACATTATGTCATGTGGCCCACCTGCAAGATAACACATAGTACTTCACCAGCACAAATAATTAAACACATACAGTTTAAACACTCAACAAAAGCAATTTTACCTGAAAGACTGTACAGATCATGTATGCTGTAATTAGGTCAATGCAAGTTATACTCTCCTAAACATCCATACTTCAATCTATCAATTTTCAAACTTTCTTAATCCACAAAGTCAATCATTGTAGCATCAGTTACCACACAATCCTACCTGGATGACCCTTAGTATGACCCTACAGAATATAACAATGCTCCTCTTCAGAGTAGGTGTGCAGACTTTTATACTAGCCATAAGTCAATATGTCTCTATTGTTATTCTTCACTGACACAATCAGCACAAGGATTCCCTATCTTTTACCAAATGGACAGGACACAGAGCAATCTATCTTTATCCATTCTTGTGGCTAACAGGTTTTCTTTGGGTCAATAAATTACTTTTTTAGCATATTTTACAGTTTTTTCTTTGCCCAGCAATAAAGGCATAAAGCTCACATTTGTCCAGGCAACCACAGAGTAATCATAAAAACAGCAGTGCACACTCTCATACCCGACCGACATGACACCATGATTTTCAGCTGAACGAGAAATTCCGTGTGCTAATAGGAAACCAACATGAATACTAGGAGGATACAAAAAAATGCAAGTCAGTTGTCCGAGACCAAAATCAAACCTGTCATGAAAAACATTGTGAGAGGAAACTACAAGATCACATGGCCAAATCTAACCAATGACTTGAGTTGTAGCCCTATGTGAGGCATGTGGTCTACACTGCACAATTTCTAAATGTAGGACAATGATCTAGAGTGGACACATCCAACTGGGATTCTGGAATGCCACAGGTTTTTGTGACAGCCACTTCCTTAACCAGCAAGCAAATACTGGTGCTAACAAAACCTACTTTTTTAACTGACTTGCTTATAAAGACTCATATTCCTTAGCTATTTCTTTTTTCTCCTTAACTAGCAACCAAATAATAAGAAGCAAAGAGAGCTAACATGACCAGATAACTTGATCCCATTTACACCTGTAAATCCATACTATGATATCAGTTACCATAAAATATCTGAAATGAAAAAAATGAAGGTTTTAGAAATGTTGACAAATAATGGTGCTTTTAGAAAGAAAGAATATCAGATTTGAAAGTAAGTGGTGTGGCTGTGGTATAGAGGGTCCACAGCTCAGATCAAAAAGTCCAGTATTTAAATAAATAATCGCTGCACTCACAGCTTAAACAGGGGGCGTGATAGTGTGGCCGGAGCGGTTCCCGGGCGCATCCGTGATTGAAGCCGGGAGCTGCTAATTGCCACATCTGAACCACATCCCCATAATAAATAGTAGAAGTGTGAGCCGGAAAGGGAGAGAGAGAAGAGAACGGTAAAAGTCTTGGAGAGCGAGAGAGCAGAATTGGGGGTTGTGCAAGAGAGTGGACGAGCCTGCCAGCTGAGGAAAAGGAAGGTCAGCACGGTCGGGGTTCCCGGATAGATGGAGCGATTAGCGCTAAAGGGACGGATCATGCCTACTGCATGGGAGAGTGGGTATGATCAAGGAGGAGTCCGCACTAGGGATCTGAGAGAAGACCACGTGTGCGAGAAGACAGACGGGAGGACAACCGACCCTGAGTGGTCTAGCAGACGGGGGTTGGTAGGAAGAGGACCACAGCGGCTGAAGTCTTGTTGGCTGAGCAAACCTTGTGTGAGCTGAAGAGGCTGGGAAGGAGCTGTGTCTGGCTGGTATAGCCCCAATGATTGCTGCTGTTTTAGTCTCATTTCAGCCTTGTTTTAACCATTTGGGATTTTATCTTTTTATGGATTATTTATTTAATGATCATTTGACTGCACTGCACTATTTAATTGAACACTTCTGATTTTGCGGATTTTAATAAATGCTATTTTATTTAAAAAAAGCACTTTTTTGCACCATCCCCTTGCTTCGTTGTTTCTTCACTGTCCAGCTCACCCGGTTACATTACCGGCGGTGTTGAGTTCAAGAGCTCCCCCAAAGCGAGATGGGAGCATGGAGCAGAACCCACATCGTCACACCGGCTGAATGAGCACTAACAAGCCATACAACTCAATAAAGTGTCTAATTAACAGCAGTAACTGGAATCTCATTAAGACATTAGTTAGAGTGAAAGTGGTGGCCCTCCAGAAAGTGAGTCATCTGTTTATTATTCTTTGGTTACTGGTTAAGGAAGAATTACACATTATTAAAAAACAAGTCAATTAAAATGAAGGCAAAAGCCTGTTTCATTTGCAGCAGTAATTGATTATTAAAAGAGAAAGTGGTTGGAAAGAAAATGTGCTGCCTTCACATTTTAGGTCCTGAGGTTGACACCATCAGTCCTGAACGACCTCCATGACTGCAGGTTTTTATTCCAACCAATTTCACAATCAGTACATTACTTTTATTTACAACGAAGAGCCCAAAATTTCCTGGAATTGCTAAAAAAAAATCTTTATAATAAAAACAGCAATTCCCCTTTTAGTCACCTTGAAATGCAATACACTTGCCCCAGTGATTCTCCCATTACTGTTAACGTTTTCTGTACTCATCTTTTGGTACCTTGTCCAGCACTTCTGGTGTTTTTTCCTGGATTTTCTCAACCGTAGCAAATCTTCCCTTCACTTTCAATTTTGAGAGTGAGATATAGAAAATATGAGGAGGTGTGAAGCTACAACTATACTGCTTTTGTCAAAAATTCTTTGATAAAGCAGTGTGTGTTGGTGAGTTGTCATGGAGCAAACTGCTGTTTTGAAGGTGTCACTTTTCTGTATACTTTCCCATTGACACCTCAGCACATCAGTGTCATGTCACTGATTAACAGACTCTTCAGGGGGAAAAATTCTTTATGAATAAGTCCGTCAATGCTGAAAAATGCAATCGTCATTGTCTCTTGAAAATCTGCCACGGTGGCTTGGAGAAAAAAATCACCAAAGTCACTTAAACTCTAAAAATATGTACTTGATCAATTCAGCACAATCAGTGGACTGATTAACCAGACACGTAGGTTCATGATACCTATCAGCATATTGAATAACTACACCCCATTCCAGCATTATTGGCCAATTTCAGGAATTTTTCGGTCCGTTGCCCATAGCCCCCCCTACCAATCTCATTGTTCAGTTATCTAGCTTAAGAAATTCGTAAATATTTTTATTCATTGCCACATCTAAATGCTGATATTTCTTTTAATTTACCCATTTCTGTAGAATTTGCTTTGCATCCAAATACAGATGATTAGCAATGAGCAGCGCAGACACAGGTGCCAACAGCAGTGAACGATAAGTAAATGACTGCTTTTGGTATTTAGTATTGTCAGCATTGAATACAATTGAGGGATCAAGCTTTAAGAAAGGGTGAAGTAAAAAGGGAAATTTAATATTTCATAATGTATTTAAATAGGAGAATAAAAAGGGCAGCTCACTAAACAATTAAATAAATTAAAGTATGAACAATGCACCAAATGTGAAATTTGTCAGGTTAAAAAACCCATTAACACAGGAGTCTACTACAACTGAACTTGGAAACCACTGATCTAGAGGGAGGACTGCACTGTATATATAACTAGGATACCTGACATAGAAAAAGCACAATATTAAATAAATATTGATTAGCTCAGAGTATTGGGGATATAGCAGCTTGGCAGGCAGGTATTGTTTATTTTTTCTGATTTACTTGTTTAACATAATTTTATATTAGGCCTTTAAATATTCTATTAGGTGGCAGAGTACTAGAATGGATTGGATTTCTGCTACATTTTGATTGGTACATGGTTCACTCTCTATTTGGGGTGCTGTGTTTGTAAAAAAGTAAGCAATATCTATGTTTCCTCCAGTTTGCTTTCCTTTCCAATCCAAAGAACGAGTGACTCCACATGGTCCCAGTGTAAGTAAGCCAGCCTGAGCAAGTCTGAGCTATCTACTGAGGTGAATGTGACACTACAATAAGCTAAATATCAATGGAGTGAAGAGGTATCACACAGCATGCCTGTCCACCGGCAGTCCATAAAAGGAAACAAAAGTTATTAAAAGGAGAACGGAACTTGGTTATTTAGGAATTACCTTTCAGACTGTTTGGTTGACTACTTAATGTTCTATAGAAAGTGACACGATTCTCAGTCCACAGCTTTAGTGGCTAAGTAGTCTCCACTATATATATATTTTAAACCTCAATGGAAATGGAAATGGAAATTACACATTACACATCATTTTGCTGAGTACATCTGCAAAAGGAAAAAATAGGAAAGGTTATTTCCGTGCTGATAAAATAAAAAGAAGGAAATATTTTTTTAGCCTGGAAATAACCTTAACCTATTTTTCTCCACAATTGAGATATACTCATTCAATTAACAAACTTAATTCCATCTCTCCATTCATACATTTTATCGCTCGAAAAAGTTCAAGAATAATTTTTAGCTTTAAGTACTTTTGTTCTTACCTAATTATCACTTTGCTGGAATTGTTGTAGCAGTCTCTTAAATATTCAAGTTTTGTACGGCTCAGCCATTAACCATCAGTCTGGCTCTACAACACTCCAGGCACTAGTGTACTTCCTTTAGTGCAACACCGTCTTCTTGTTTTTTCTAATGATAAGCTGCTAATGGTTCCACCTGCACCAGTCAACAAAATCATCTCATCTTCTTTCTGTCAGAAGCAGGCCCCTTTTATGATTATTTGTATTTCTTCTTTATCTCAAAAAAAATAATGAAAATTTGTTTAAGACTTTTTAAAGATCAAGGAGTCTTGTGGTCACATTTGTTTCTTGCATTTGTTACTTTTTTAATGATGTTCGCAATAAGTACCAATCTCTCGTTTTTATGGGCAGCATTGTTTTGCTATGCCATTGCTAGATTGGGTCAATTAGAAGTGTGCAGCATGTGACACACAACACACCAGGTAGAATGTATAAAGATCAGCATTGGGTACTTCTGGTTGTCCAAGATGATTGTCCCTAAAGTCCTTTGTGTTCGTTATTTGTTGTTTTCAAATTAATGGTTACTAATAGTTGTACTCTGTGTTTTGAATATGATTTACTATTTGGCTCTGGTTACAAGTTCTGTTTTGTTATTGAACTTTACTTCCTGACTATGATTCTTAAAACACATCCTCAGCACTGTTTGCTAAAGTATTAGACTTTTTGGTTCTGACAAATGGCTTTAAATTTCTGACATCTCCTAATTCCAATTCCACTCAAAGCAGCAGCCACCTTCTGCAGTCAGTACGCTATCCATCATTTTGCTCTCCATGATGCAGAGTTCTTAGATAATTTCTGGACTTAGGTAGCTCGGTTTCACTAACATTGAATAATTGAATGATTCAAGCTGCACCACTGAATAAAGTCCTTCTTCCTTTTCCTGTCCACCACCTATACCTCCCATGACTTCAGAGTCAACCAAGAGCTACTGCTGAAGGTCTGTCTCAGAATTGTATCTAAAGTGTGACATGTCTAAAGTGAACAGGAGGGACCTATAGCAGTTTTTCTTTCTCTTACTGATCACTTGTTCTCACACCCAGATTTTCTAGCCTCACAAATTGTAGTCTACCTATCAAGAAGTCAGTGGCCCCTAATATAAGTTGGTAACAGGCCATTCAGAGAATGTACTTTTCAATTTGGGAGCTTATTTAAAAACATCTGAATGGAAAGACTGTCCTGAGCACATTGTTTTTTTTTTTGCATTATTATGCCAAAGTCTCTTGATTTTTAGATTTTATTCATATGGAGGGAGGTAAGGGATGGCTATGCCAGATCTCTGCTTAACTTTTAAACTTTCCCTTTTTTATCAGACTACATTGTTACATCTCATACCATCATCCTTCGTAAGTGATAACAACGGTCCTACATTATTACCATAATAATAATAAATCATGTCCAGGTACTAAAATAGAAAAAAAATCCAAAACTTTATGTTGGGTGCATCATTGCTCTTTTTCAAATAAAAATAACTCTTCACTGCCACCCAGTGCCTGTCTCACTTCCTCCCTAAACTCAACCTTGCAGTCTTCCTTTTTCAACTTCCACCATTTGATCCTTGGCTCTGCCCTCACTCTCTTCCTCTTCTTGATCTCCAACGTCCTCCTACAGACGACCATCCTATGCTGCTTAGCTACAATTTCCCCTGCCACCACTTTGCAGTCTTCAATCTCCTTCAGATCAACTCTTCTGTATAGGATGTAATCTACCTGTGTTCATCTTCCTCCACTCTTGTACGTAATCCTATGTTCTTCCCTCTTCTTAAAATACGTATTCACCACAGCCATGTCCATCCTTTTGGCAAAATCCACTATCCTCTGACCTTCTTCATTCCTTTCCTTGACACCATACCAACCCATCACCTCCTCGTCTCCACTGTTCCCTTCACCAACATGCCCATTGAAATCCGTTCCAATCACCACTTTCTGTCCCTTGGGTACACTGTTCATCACTTCATCCAACTCACTCCAAAAATCTTCTTTCTCACCCATTGCACACCCAACTTGCGGTGCATATGCACCACAGCACTAACAGCATTTATCATCACACCTCTAATTTCCAGCTTCATAATCGTTACTCTGCCTGACACTCTTTTCACCTCCAAAACACTCTTGGCATACTGTTCCTTCAGAATAACTCCTACCCCGTTAAAAATGTGCAAATCTTTCAGAAACCAAGATAACAAGAAATAATTACAAAACTCAAATTAATTCAAGCCAAAAACCTCAGTTTAGATGCAAGAAGTCCAAAAAACACTCTATAAAAAGGCAGAAAAAAACAATAGAACATACTGTAAGAACATAAGAAATTTGACAAATGAAAAGCATCCATCAAACCCATTTGTTTAACTAATAGCTAAGCTGTCTCAATATCTCATCCAGATTCTTCTTAAAAGTTGTCAAGGTTTCTGCTTCAAATGCATGTCTCAGTAGTTTGTTCCAGAGTCCCATAGCTGTTTACATAAAGAAGTGCTTCTTGGCATCAGTCTTAAATGCACTTCCCCTTAATTTCCACTGATGTCCTTGAGTACATGATTCACCCTTAAGCCGAATGAATTTTGCTGGATTCACTTTATCAGTGCCTTTGTGAATATTAGGTCCCCACAAAGTATTCTCTGCTTGAGACTAACAGGTTTAATTCTCTGATTCTGTCACAGTAGGACATGTCTTTAAGGCCTGGGATAAACCTGGTTACTCTCCTCTGCACAGCTTCAAGTGCTGCTATGTCTTTCTTGTAACGTGGTGACCAGAACTGCACACAATACTCCAGATGCTGTCTTACTAGTGCATTATATAGTTTTAGTATAACGTCCTTTTACTTAAATTCAAGTTTTTATGATATAACCTAATATTTTATTTGCCTTTAAATTGCTTCTGTATATTGCTTATTCAATGAAAATGTTGTGTCACCATAAACCCCCTAAATCTTCTTCAAAGGCTGCTTCTCGTATGACAGTGTCTCCTATCTTGTATTTATAACTGATGTTGCTTTTTTCTACGTATAGCACTTTGCAGTTTTCTACATTAGACTGCATTTTCCAGGTGTTTGCCCCGCTCTCTTTTTGAATTTTTTGATGCCTCTCTCAGTTTCTTCCATCCCTACAATTTTTCATCTGCAAATTTCACAAGTTTAACAACTATATCAGAATTAATGTCATTAATATAACTCAGAAAAAGTAAAGGTCCAAGGACAGACCCCTTAAAGTACACCAATCATAATAATAGAAATTTCGAGATAAGGCTGTTATACTCACTCATCATGACATTGGATTGTGGCGTCATATTGTGTCTTAATTGGCATATGCGAATGTCACTGTTATTATGCCTCAGTGGAAAGAGGAAATAATTCTAATAGAAGGGACCAGAAGATGAGACTTAACTTTAACCTAGCCAAGGTTCGCTACCGGAAAATGTAGACAATGCCAAAGGTAGGTACACTAAAGCCAAATGCATTCATTAACTCTCAGGGTTTAATCCAATCTCAGATGACCAGGAATTGCATCTTGACGACTTTTACATTGTCGTGTTAATAACATCACGTAGCATGCGTAATAGTGCCTGTATATCTAAGTTCTTACTCACCTTTGATAAAATGAAGCATAATTCGATAAAAAAGAGATAAAATAGAGCATAATTTAAAATCTAAAGATTTAGTTTTAGTCTCAATATTAGTACTAGAGATAAGGAGTATGGCCTAGCGGCTTAACTCTTGGACATTGAAATACAAGATTGCCAGTTCACACCCTTCTGTATTACTAAATGTGTGATGATTAAGCTGCCTGTACTCAAACTCACAAGATTCAGGAACTGGGGATGTAGCATGAAAACAGGGGAAAGGAGTACATTGGGTAATATGTTTTGTGTTTTCTATTAAATAAAATGAAGTTAGGTATTTTAATATTTTTTGTTTATTATGGATAGAACTGTGACTTTTTCAATGTTACTCAGACATGCATTTTACCGTAATCTGTACAACTGTTCCTACTACGACTACAGCGTAACATATACTGTGCCACATCCAGCACAACACAAAGTGCAGAGCAATGTCTGTTTTCTTTAATGCAATCCTTAAGAATGCTTCTCAGCCAGCCATTCTCGTCAGTGCTGATACCTGCAAGTAGTCCACAGTCCAATGAAGTTTTGTGTAAAACTGAGCTTTTTAAGTGGCTGCCATGTCAAAGCACCTAGAAGTCAGTTTTTTCATGATCCATTGGGAAAATAAATTACATCAATCGTCAAAAAGTTATATATAATTTGTTTATTGTAAAATAAATCACATTTTTAGACACACATTCCAAAGACTTCCATGTTCAGTGAACTGGGTCATTCTCAGAGAGCAGGGGTGTGTGTAGGACTGGGCTCTGCAGTGGACTGGCACTTAATCTAGAGTGGTTCCTACCTTGCACCTAGCGCGCCAGGACAGAGTTGATGCCCTAAACCCTAATATGAAAAAGCACGTTAGAAAATGAAAGAATGTAAAAAAAAAAAAGATGAGGATGCAAGATATCAGCATCTTAAACTTGAGAATTTTCTCATTAGCACCTTTGTACACATACACTATGAGATGAATATGTTTATATTTAGAAGAAATAGTTGTCACCCTTGTAAACAACACTCTGGCATCTGGCAACTTGATTACTCTTGATTGCTAAACAGGAGGTAAAACATATAACAAAAAAACAAGCCACCTATTTAAAAAGGGAGCTTGTGAAAAAGCAGGAATTGGTCTCGATTAGGAAACTGGAGACGGAGGACTGAAAGGCCAGTATCTGCAGGTCTACTTCAGGGAGCAGGGCTGAGACCTCCTGAACTAATTCATATGTATATAATTTGAAGATGAGTGATATGGTAGCACACAATTTGGAGATGCTGTCTCAGAGCCAGGGAAATTTCCTGGCATACGGGAGTTAAGTAACTATTTGGGGCACCGCGGCCACTGAAAGCAAAACCACACAAAGAAGAGGGGGGAAGAGAAATTGAGGTCTCAAAAATAGGCATGCTGCTTAGGGTCCTAAATAGGCAATAAAACTCTGCTCTCGGCTCCAGAAACCTGAGTGCAACTCCTGGTCTGGCCATGTCCGTATTTAGTTTACATACTCTCTCTGTGTTTGCGGAGGATTTCTTCTGTTTCTCTCTTTATAACAAAGACTTGCATGTATTACTGAGTGTAGGTGTGTGGTGAGAGTGCCCCGTACTGGAATGGCACTGTTCCATAATGGGTTAGTTTCTCACTTGCACTAAATAATACAAAGAAAGTCTCCAGCTTCCTAAGGCCCTACAATAAGAAAAACAATTTCAGAGAGTTGATTTGATGATAAAATGTTAATGTGAAAATTGCAGACTTCTGGGATGGACTCTGCCAAACCATATTAAGCAAGTCTGATAATCGATGGATGTTATTTGTTATTTGAAATAATCTCCTGTAATATCACTCTTCCTTTAGAGGAAACATAATCAATACTCCACTAAATATAATGTTTAGGCTTGGTTACCCTGGCAACAGAGGCACATCTAAACAGAAAGAAGTAGAGAAATCAGATAAAATGGAAGAATAAATCTTGACAGCATTATACAATCTTCCAACATCTCCTCTTTAAGAACAGGCAGCTTTAGAAACAAAGCTTAGCTTTCATCTTGATCAGGCTATATGGTTCATTAACAGCAAGATGAGAAAAGACCTCACTGAGTTATTTAATTTGCCGAAGAAACAGAAACAGGGTGAGATTTTCCTTTAGGAAGCACAATTTTTACAAAAATTATTATGATTAAATTGAGGCACAGAAAACTAAGGTAAATTATTAATAAAATGTAATTGGTAACCTCTTGAACAATTTCTCCTGAAACAGGATCATCTATGGGGGGGGATTTGTAAGGGTCTGAACAAGTGAGTAAATGGTTCTTGTGATGCTCCTGGCCACATCTTCAGTGATGTCCCAGAATTCCTCAAGTGTTTCAGCCCTCAACTTGTGCCCAAATAGCAAATAGGCTACTTCACTCCCAAGACTCTCCTCTCTTGAGCAGCAGCCACCTACAGGCTTTCTCTGCTGCTTTGGTAGTGTTGAAAACATTTCTGATATTCTCTCATTTCCTAATTCATGTGCCCTATTGCCCTTTTTTCTCCTATTCATATAATTCTCCCTTTTATTTTCCCCTAATTTGTCCATTCACTATATAGAGAGTGTTGTCCCCTTTTTTACTCTTTTTGGAGTCTGAGATGTACTTCTTGTCTACTTCTGTGTGCCATTGGATGTTACTATCCTTGTGCTATTTATGACATATAAGTTTTGCCTATTGTTGCTTATGAACTGAGTTATCAGGTTTGATAATAGATGGCTGGACTTTTGGTATTTTTATCTTTTCCTACAGAATGGAACAAGGTTTTCTACATTCTTTTAAACTATATGGTGCTTTTCCTTTGCCAGTGGGCATATTTCTTTAATGTTTTACCCATTTTTAAGTTCATATGCTCAAAGCAGATACTTTTTCCAAGACAACTACTGCATATGAGGCAGGAATCTCTAGAACGTTCATCATCCTAAATTGTTACACCTATAACTTGTTGCCACAGGCCTTGGTAAAAGGTAGAGGGTAAGACTGTTATGTCTTCAGGGCAGATGTGGAATAACCAGGAGAAGGATGTGAAATCATAAACAGCTCAAAACTGGGAGATCAAAGAAAACCGTGTGTCAAGGCCAAAACGAATTGCAAGAAACAAAGTTAAGGAGGTAAGTAAAAGGTTGATGCACAGACAAACTAAGCATGAAGACTTTTGGCAAGCAACAGAATTTGTTTTCTTATCTGCAGCTCAGACAGGGAAAGGTTGCCAATGAAAAACTGCCATTGCATCGCAGAACATATTTCTTGTATGCCGGGAAATTCCCCTGCCTGTGACACAGCATCTCTACATTGTCTACTACCATACCACATACTGTATGTTCAAATTATCTAAATATGAATTAGTTCAGGTGGTTTCAACTCTGCTCACAACTTCCAAGGACATTTTCATGACAACCATTGCATGTCCAAACAACTGGTGCCCAAAAGCATGGTAAATGTGTGCAATTGTCTGTAAAAGAATAATTCCTATCAAACACAGCACATCTAAGATTAAGCAGTAAGGACAACCTGTCAATTTTTAAGTGAGTACTTAAAAAAAGAACATTTACGCTAAATGTAATTTAGTGTGCATTCATATACTGCACTTATACAGTACGTATTTCAGTCTTGAGTGCTCCAAAAAATGTTTTTGCTTGTCTGTAGCTGGAAAGATTTTTTTCAATGTTTCTACTATGTCAGTAAGGAATGCATCAGGTAAGTTTATTTGTCTTTTCTATTCATTAAAATAAAGTTCTTTATTTTTGATTAATTCTTGTCTATCATGATTTTGGAGAGAAGCACTGCCTTTATGGGACTACAAAGATAATTGAGAATTCCTCAAATTGCCTATGTGGTGTTCACTTCAAAGGGATTAACCTATTGAACAGAAAAGTAGGACATTATGCTATATTAAAATTACTGTAAAAATTCTACATAATAACATTCTCCAAACTAATCCTTCCAATTCAGGATCGTGACTTATTCCAGCAGTCTGTCCCAGGCAGGAACTAATTCTGGATGTTGCACCAGTCCGTGTAGCACCCACTTTCACATACACCTACACATGACTAATTTCAAGTCATTATGCAACCTAACACATGTCTGTTGGGGATAAAACCCAAGTACCCAGAGAAAAACACATGAAGGCCTTGACATTATGTGTAAAATCCACTCAAAATGTGCTGAGGTATGGAATTTGAATCCAGTGTAATGGAGCACTAACCACTGTGCCACCAATACATACATAAATAATATAACAAACCACACAATGTTTGAGAAGGTACTGTTTAACTGGGAGTAAGACCATTAACTGACCCTTTTAGCTTTAAAATGACAACCTTATAAACTGCTATAATCAGCTACCCTTTGAATTAGTTCAAAATGGAATATAATTATTTAAATACGAATCATGCAAATAAAAGTTTTTTGCTGAAACATGGGAAATGGTTGATACATAACTGAGGTATAGTCAAGCATCATTACTGATAACTTATTTTCAAGTCAACAGTCTTTTTAATTATAAATTTGAATAGATTATCTGAGTTTGAAAACAAAATAAGACAAGGGAAAAACATTGTGAAAAAACATGTTTAGAGAAAATGGTTTAAAGAGTTTTGATGAATCATTTACAGTGCATCCGGAAAGTATTCACAGCGCATCACTTTTTCCACATTTTGTTATGTTACAGCCTTATTCCAAAATGGATTAAATTCGTTTTTTTCCTCAGAATTCTACACACAACACCCCATAATGACAACGTGAAAAAAGTTTACTTGAGGTTTTTACAAATTTATTAAAAATAAAAAAACTGAGAAATCACATGTACATAAGTATTCACAGCCTTTGCTCAATACTTTGTGGATGCACCTTTGGCAGCAATTACAGCCTCAAGTCTTTTTGAATATGATGCCACAAGCTTGGCACACCTATCCTTGGCCAGTTTCGCCCATTCCTCTTTGCAGCACCTCTCAAGCTCCATCAGGTTGGATGGGAAGCGTCGGTGCACAGCCATTTTGCCTGAAGAAGGGGCCTGAGTTGCCTCGAAAGCTTGCATATTGTAATCTTTCTAGTTAGCCAATAAAAGGTGTCATTTTGCTTGGCTTTTCTCTACATTCATAATGGCTAACACGGTACAACACCCTAGTACTAAAGATCTCTCCAGAGATGTTCAATCTGATTCAAGTCTGGGCTCTGGCTGGGCCACTCAAGGACATTCACAGAGTTGTCCTGAAGCCACTCCTTTGATATCTTGGCTGTGTGCTTAGGGTCGTTGTCCTGCTGAAAGATGAACCGTCGCCCCGGTCTGAGGTCAAGAGCGCTCTGGAGCAGGTTTTCATCCAAGATGTCTCTGTACATTGCTGCAGTCATCTTTCCCTTTATCCTGACTAGTCTCCCAGTTCCTGCCACTGAAAAACATCTCCACAGCATGATACTGCCATCACCATGTTTCAATGTAGGGATGGTATTGGCCTGGTGATGAGCAGTGCCTGGTTTCCTCCAAAAGTGACGCCTGGCATTCACACCAAAGAGTTCAATCTCATCAGACCACAGAATTTTCTTTCTCATGGTCTGAGAGTCCTTCAGGTGCCTTTTGGCAAACTCCAGGCGGGCTGCCATGTGCCTTTTACTAAGGAGTGGCTTCCGTCTGGCCACTCTACCATACAGGCCTGATTGGTGGATTGCTGCAGAGATGGTTATCCTTCGGGAGGTTCTCCTCTCTCCACAGAGGACCTCTGAAGCTCTGACAGAGTGACCATCGGGTTCTTGGTCACCTCCATGACTAAGGCCCTTCTCCCCTGATCGCTGAGTTTAGATGGCCGGCCAGCTCTAGGAAGAGTCCTGGTGGTTTTGAACTTCTTCCACTTATGGATGATGGAGGCCACTGTGCTCATTGGGACCTTCAAAGCAGGAGAATTTTTTCTGTAACCTGGTCTACAGACAATTCCTTTGACTTCATGCCTGGTTTGTGCTCTGACATGAACTGTCAACTGTGGGACCTTATATAGACAGGTGTGTGCCTTTCCAAATCATGTCCAGTCAACTGAATTTACCACAGGTGGAGTCCAATTAAGCTGCAGAAACATCTCAAGGATGATCAGGGGAAACAGGGTACAATTTTGAGCTTCATGGCAAAGGCTGTGAATACTTATGTACATGTGCTTTCTCAATTTTTTTATTTTTAATAAATTTGCAAAAATCTCAAGTAAACTTTTTTCACGTTGTCATCATGGGGTGTTATGTATAGAATTCTGAGGGAAAAAAATGAATTTAATCCATTTTGGAATAAGACTGTAACATAACAAAATGTGGAAAAAGTGATGCGCTGTGAATACTTTCTGGATGCACTGTACATTGGCACTTAAAATACAAACAGCATTGGCCACCCTCAGAAGAACTGGTTAGAGACTTGACTGCATTGGTTCTCAAGTCTCTAACCTGTCTCAAGCATCATGCCAAATTTGAGAGAAAAATAACTACAGTAGAGTCCCGCTAATCCGAACCCCGCTAATCCGAAAATCCGCCTAATCCGAACAGGACTAGGGAAAAAAATAATTTTTATAAAATTTCTGAACTGGGAAAAGTAAAGAAAACAAGTTTTTTCAAGTTATGTCGTACGTTTAATGTACATTTAAGAAACTTGTAATTTTTCAATTTCGCTGTCTAACTAAAAATCCAAAATACAGCCTTACTTAAAATTGAAACAAGTTCGAATTTACTCACATATGTAGAATCCATGTTCTGTACAGCATTTACACAAAACGTAAAAAGCAAACCATGTTTCGCCAACGCCGCATAAACATAACATCTGTTGGGGTTGCATCGGCGTGTTGCTCAACGTAGCGCAAAGCGAGATCAAGGGCACTGGCTGCGGCAGTGTGTGGAACAACATCAGTCGGCGCATCCCCTTCCTCCTCCCGCATTTGGTGGGAGAAAAATAGCCTTGATATCATCGCAAGCAAGTTGCATTTCTTCTGGATGTGATGGAGCATTGTCTATAAGTAACAAAGCACGAGGAGGCAATCCATTTTCTTTGTTAAACACCTTTACTTTTGGCACAAATTGCTTGTCAAACCATTCTTGGAACAAGGCACGATCCATCCAAACTTTCTTTTGATTTCTGTAAAAAAACAGGGAGAGAGTTCATGTTCATGTTCTTAAAACAGCGTGGTTTTGCCGATTTGCCGATAACCATCAGTGGAAGCTTATTTGTGGCAGAAGCATTGCTGCAGGCCAACACAGTTAGGCGCTGTTTATCCATTTTAAACCCTGGTGCAGATCGTTCCTCTTGTGATGCAAGACTTTTGGTAGGCAATGCTTTAAAGTTAAGTCCTGTCTCATCTGCGTTGTAAACTTGCTGGGGCGAGTAGGAAGAAATGATGCATTTGAACTCCTCAAGGTATTCAACAGCTGCTTTGTTGTCCGCTGACAATTTCTCCCTAGTTATTGTAAGCTGCCTGATTCCGTGTCTTTTCTTCCATCGGTCTAAGAAACCACAACTTGCCGTAAATGATACGTCACCGTCCATGAGCTTGTTCAATTGAAGCGCCTTTTCTTGAATTAGAGGGCCAGTGATAGGGATTCCTTTCTGTCTTTCTTGTGTAAACCATAAGAAAAGTGCTTCGTCCAATTTTTCGTAAGAAGACACTGTCGTCTTCCTATGTTTTTCAATCGTTTTTTCACTTGTGGTAGTGCAAAACTGCTCAATTTTACCTCTGTTCTTTTTTCAATCGGAAATTGTTGCTTTCCCGACACCAAATTCTTTCGATAACTGAGTGGCACTTTCACCTTTGTGAAGTCTTTTCAACACTTCCAGTTTTTCTTTTAATGTACACGAGTTATGTTTACGTTTGCTTGCCATGATGATTAACAGCAGGGACAAGCACAGAATGTAAAGAAACCACACTACACACCACTCACAAGGACTCACAAAACACAGGGCAAGTGCGCGCACACGAACAATAACATTGCACAAAACACATCACTCAGCAGTAGCAGGTGGCATACTGACTCAGTGACTCATAGTTTGGGAACGGAAATCAAGAGGAATGCGTAGGTCTAGGCGGGGGGTCTAGGTCACTGCCCTTCCGCTACTACTCACCTACCGCCCGTCATATCGATTTTACCTCCGATCACAGTCACACTACAGTGCAGTTTAAATTGCAGTGTACTAGAATACGTAATTTCTTACCTTTAATTCTTGACACATCAGATGCTTAATACGCCTCATAAAGTCAATATATGGCATTATATGACAAAACTCCGCCTAATCCGAATTTTCACTAATCCGAACAGGGTTCGGTCCCAATTAGTTCGGATTAGCGGGACTCTACTGTACTGCTAAGAAAAATTCTGAAGTTGTTTTATTCAGCGGTGGATAAACAAAAATGACCATGCGTTACAATTTATAAGTCACGTCTGGTAACATAATGGCCCCAACTACCATGGTCAAAAACAAGACACTAGCTAAAAATAACTTTCTCGATACTTTTTTATTTATTATGTAAGAAAAGGCGCTATATTGTGCCCGACCCGACACAAATTCGCCCGGAGGCATGTATAAAAATAAATAAACTTTTATTTTTCTTCCCCCGTGACCCACAGGCAATACATAGTCCCAAGAACAGTACTAAGCACCACCACTCCTCACCAAGCTCTGTCCTCCTCCCACCCGACTCTGGCCGCTGAGTGGAGGTCGCTGGCTCATCTTATAGTTCACCCGGAAGTGCTCCAGGTGTTTGATCACTGAGTTCCGGCTGAACTTCCGGGTGTGATGCATTTGCTGCCCACATGGGCTCAGGAGTCCTAAACACAGCACCCCCTGGCAGTGCCTGCGGGACCTAACAGGGCTGCACCCAACTCCAATTCCCAGGGAGCCCTGTGGGAAACCGAGGCACTGCTCCACCCCAGGAGGGCGGCCATCTAGCATCCAGGGGGAGGTACTGCAGTGTCCGGGGCTGCTCCCCCTGAATATAATGTGCTGGGGCGTCCCGGCTGGGCATGGACGCCAGCCACCTGCCACAATTTATAAACAACAGGATCTAATTCCTGGTAATTTAAAATTCAAAGATGTATATTATACTTCTTCTACTGCTTAACATTGTTGCCATTGCCTGACAACTACAATGACATTACAGTAACTTGGGGCTGACTTAAAATTGTTAAAAAATTTTCATACCAACCTCCTTGCTTTATTAATTAGTTTATGTTGAACCAAATGTCTATGTCTAGCCTGTTGGAGATTTACCCTGTTCTTTTCATTGCTTGGTCCTTTTGCACATTTTCTTGTTCTGCATCGTCTCCAATGATAACTTTCTGACTTAACCTGTGCCAGCTCCCAGTGCTTTTTTTTTTTAAGGCCTGACTAACCTTTTTAGGCCTGGTCTTTCCTTATCTGACCATGTCCCTATGTCCTCTTGTGTTACACCACTGAACTCAAATTCAAAAAATGCTAAATTCATATCTAAAAAACGTTTTCTGCCTTCATTTAAACTCTAAAGCCCCGCAAAAAAACAAGCAGTCAAAGCACTGCAGGAGATAATGGCCTAGCGTGGGATGATGTTGTCTCAAGGGTGTCTGACTCACAGCTTTTAGTTTCTAGAAGCCTTTTAGCCCCTAATTTTAATTCACTTCTTGAAATTCTGAGTCTTTTTTTGTTTAAACTTCTGCCAGTAAATAATGAGATCTATTTTGTTCATTTTCTCAGAAAAATACAATTTACTTTGGCAGGTATTTCTAACATATCAGAATCATAAAGAAAAAGCATGCAAATTTCAAAAGTGGTGGAGTCGCACAACTCTAGAGCCCTGGCATTAAGCTGCTGCATGCGTATTGATTGTAAAGATTTTTCATGTTCCGCCCATATCTGTGTGCTTTTTTTTAATGTTACCCCAGTTTTTTTCACCCACATCCAAAAAGATGTATGTTAAATGACTACTGTAAATTGGCCCAGTGTGAAAATGTGCATAAGTGTCTTGCACCCAGTCCTACAAGTGATAGGCACCAGCTCTCCATGGCTTGTAAATGGGTGAGCGGTGTAGAAAATGAAATGATTAGATGGATGTTTTGCCAACAGCAAGAGCTGGCTTTTAATTAAGAGATCTACTAGAATGTAAATCTGCTGTTGCAGCTTTTCAGGAGGTAGTCTGATGATCCCGAAAGAGGCTGTCAGAAAATTTTAGTACTTTAGCTTTGCCTTTTCATTTGTGCCAATGAAAAGAGGTTGCCATTGTTCGCCTGAACATTATTTATTAGGTGCGTGATCTAGTGACAAACTTTTAAAATCACAAATAACCATTGTCACACACATGCACATGAGAGGCAGCTAAAGGGCCTGAATGAGGGTAATTCCACACCAGACCAGGGGGTGGCGGACTTCACTGATCCCTTCTCTCTTTCCAACGCAGACCAATTATGGGAAATTCCGCCTGGTCTCAATGACATCACTTTTTGTTTCTGGCCCTGATGATGTCACTTCCGGTTCCAGCCCTGATGACCTCACTTCCTCTACTCTCCCTTAAAACCGCCATCTTTGCCTCATCAAGTCAGTTCTGTTTTGTCTCAACCCTGTACACAATTGTACACCATTTAAGCATTTTGCTGCCAAGGAAAATTATACGGGTGGCTGCCCCAAATCGTTGTTTTGGCAGTTTGTCTCTTCTTTTGACACCATGCAATAACGTGAAATCACATGGCTTCCAAGAGTACTTTATCATCTTCTAAAGTCTAAATGGTTTAACCCACTTAGTTTTCCTTTTAATGCCCATTTACTAGAGCAGGCAATGAGATTACACAATACAACTCTTCTTAAATTCAAAGATTGAAAAAGACCTCTATGTAATGATAGCGCCTTTACTCTATTACAAACACACTCATCTATCTTACTAAACCACAGTTAATTTATGCACGGCGGACGCACCGAAGCACATGCGCACTGCGGCCTTGGCGCTCGCCCCAGAGTCCAGAGTCAAACGCTGCCAAAACGCGGCGGCTTCCCACAGTCAGTAGGTGGCGCCCAAACAACATAACCTGTACAGTGAAACGCAGCGGCTTCCCAAAACGCGGCGGATTTCCAGAGTCAGTAGGTGGCGCCCAAACAACACAACCTCTTCACTACACTTGCTCTTATCCACTATGCCAGTAATATAGATCACATAACGGTCACAGACTCAAACCCAGCGGCTTCCCCAACTCAGTGGCTGGCACACGAACACCACATCCTGTTAACTAAACTTGCTGTGCTCCACTCTGCCAGCAGTCGGTGTCAGCAAAGGCAACAGAATCACGTCTCCACAAAACGAAATCGCTTTAGTACAGATATGCTTATTTAATTAAATGACATTTCCCCAGACGCACCCACCCTCCATGATATGTCATCCATCCAAATATTGGACGGAAAAGAAGCTGATTGCCATTCTTGGATTTCCGATTCGCTAGCGAATCGCGGGCTTACTTGTCCTATTAGATTGTCCTGTTAAGTTACAGTACATGTCTGTGGAATGTACTACCCAGATAAAATTCCATTCAGACACAGAGAGAATCTGCAAAGGTCAGACAATCACCATCTCACTCACAAACACACACACTTACGTCATGTAACTTGATCAAGTAACCTTTTTTGAACAGAGGGAAGAAAATTCATTAACTAAGAAAGAAGAGGTAAGAAAGACATAAGACAGGAAGAACATGCAGCCTCAACACAGTAAATATACAAAATCTAGAATCAAATGAAATATATAAATATACCGCTCAAAAAAATTAAAGGAACACTTTTAAATCAGAGTATAGCATCAAGTCAATGAAACTTCATGGATATTGATCTGGTCAGTTAAGTAGCAGAGGGGGTTGTTAATCAGTTTAAGATGCTTTGGTGTTAATGAAATTAACAACAGGTGCACTAGAGGGGCAACAATGAGACGACCCCCAAAACAGGAATGGTTTTCTGACTGTTTTTTCACTAGTTTAGCATTTGGCTATGGTCAGTCAGTGTCACTACTGGTAGCATGAGGCGATACCTGGACCCTTCAGAGGTTGCACAGGTAGTCCAGCTTCTCAAGGATTGCACATACAATACAATACAAATTATTTTTGTATAGCCCAAAATCACACAAGAAGTGTCACAATGGGCTTTAACAGGCCCTGCCTCTTGACAGCCCCCAGCCTTGACTCTCTAAGAAGACAAGGAAAAACTCCCAAAAAAACTCTTGCAGGGAAAAAATGGAAGAAACCTTGGGAAAAGCAGTTCAAAAAGAGACCCCTTTCCAGGTAGGTTGGGAGTGCAGTGGTATCAAAAAGAAGGGGGTCAATACAATACAATACACAGAACAGAACAAATCCTCAATACAGTATAAAAATAAAAACTTTACAAGTACGGACCAGAATGTAACAGTAGATGATATCACATAATATGATTTGGATTTGTTTAGAGTCCTGGAGACCTCAGCCATCAAGCTGCCTCCCCCATTTGGTTATTCCACAGCTGAAACAGCGCTGGGCCAGCCAATCCGATGAAAGGACCCCTCTACCCTCTACCTTAGGCAGGCAAAATAACTTGGCAGGTGGGCCGTGGCATCAAGTGCCACATCAAAATGTGCCATTACAGGAAGGTTTGCTATGTCTCCCAGCACAGTCTTGAGGGCATGAAGGAGATTCCAGGAGACAGGCAGTTACTCTAGAAGAGCTGGACAGGGCCGTAGAAGTTCCTTAACCCATCAGAAGGACCAGTATCTGTTTCTTTGGGAACGGAGGAACAGGCTGAGCACTGCCAGAGCCCTACAAAATGACCTCCAGCAGGACACTGGTGTGAATGTCTCTGACCAAACAATCAGAAACAGACTTCACTGCCCCGCACCATGGAGCTTGATTGGCATTTGCCATAGAATACCAGAATTGGCAGGTCCACCACTGGCACCCTGTACTTTTCACAGATGAGAGCAGGTTCACCCTGAGTGCATGTGGCAGACGTGAAAGGATCCGGAGAAGCTGTGGAAAACATTATGTTGCCTGTAACATTGTTCAGCATGACCGGTTTGGTGGTGGGTCAGTGATGGTCTGGGGAGGCATATCCATGGAAGGACGCACAGAGCTCTGCAGGCTAGACAATGGCACATTGACTGCCATTAAATATCAGGATGAAATCCTTGGTCCCACTGTCAGACACTATGTTGGTCCAGTGGGTCCTGGGTTCCACCTGGTGCACGACCATGCCTGGCCTCATATGGTGAGAGTATGCAGGCAGTTCTTGGAGGATGAAGGAATTGATACAATTGACTGGCTCACCTGACCTAAATTCAATAGAACACCTCTGGGACATTATGTTTTGGTCCATCCGACGCCACCAGGCTGCACCTCAGACTGTCCAGGAGCTCAGTGATGCCCTGGTCCAGACCTGGGAGGAGATCCCCCATGACACCATCCGTCTTCTCATTAGGAGCATGCCCCGACGTCGTCAGGCACACATACAAGCATGTGGGGGCCATACAAACTACTGAGTACGATTTTGGATACGATTTTGAGTTGCTGCAATGAAATTTCGGCAAATGGACTAGCCTGCCGCATCATTTTTTCACTTTGATTTTCGTTGTGTCTTGGAATTCAGCCCTCTGTAGGTTGACAATTTTCATTTCCATTAAACGATGTGGCATCCTTTTATTCCTAACACATTACTCAGTCTACATTAGTATAGATATCCAGCATGATTGTTTTCCCCCATTGTGTTTTCAAAGTGTTCCAGGTAACACATGTGGTTGGTCGGCCAGTCAGCAAACATCCATCATGTCGCCTCAGTTGCAAGAAGCAGATCATAGATATGTGATACAGTTCCTGCCAAAGAATACAAAGAGTACACAAAACATTTTTCACCCTAATTGAGGCGTGTAAGGGGAAGCAAAAGTGTGAACATATAATATAAGGCATGCAAAACTGAAAATGTAAACTCATGGGTCATTTATTCTCACTCCTTAAAAAATACAAAATAAACTGACATGAAGCAGCTCAAAATTGAAATGGTGAACTATGAACATGAATTTATTCATTTTAACTTGTGTGAACTGAACTTTGAGCTAGTACTTGTGAGGTGTGAACTTGCACAACAGGCACTGAAGTCCAAGGTTCGATCCTCATAAGGGGAAGCAAAGGTGCATATACCTGATGAGTCCCAATTAAGGCAAACCACATCATATTCTCTTTAAATTATTTGGCAGGTACTGTATCATATATATATATATGATATCGTTCTGCTGGGAGACTTCAATGCTCACGTGGGCAAAGACAGTGAGACCTGGAAGGGCATGATTGGGAGGAATGCCCCCTCCCCCCGATCTGAATCCAAGCGGTGTTTTGTTATTGGATTTCTGTGCTCGTCACAGATTGTCCATAACGAACACCATGTTCAAGCATAGGGGTGTTCATATGTGCACTTGGCACCAGGACACCCTAGGCCTCAGTTCAATGATCGACTTTGTGGTCGTGTCGTCGGACCTGCGGCCACATGTCTTGGACACTCGGGTGAAGAGAGGGGCGGAGCTGTCAAATGATCACCACCTGGTGGTGAGTAGGCTTCGATGGTGGGGGAGGATGCCCGTGAGGCCTGGTAGGCCCAAATGTGTTCTCAGGGTCTGCTGGGAACGTCTGGCAGAGTCCCCTGTCAGAAGTAGCTTCAACTCCCACCTCCGGCAGAACTTCGACCACATCCCGAGGGAGGTGGGGGACATTGAGTCCGAATGGGCCATGTTCCATGCCTCTATTGTTGAGGTGGCTGACCAGAGCTGTGGCCGTAAGGTGGTCGGTGCCTGTCGTGGTGGCAATCCCCGAACCCGTTGGTGGACACTGGCGGTGAGGGATGCTGTCAAGCTGAAGAAGGAGTCCTACAGGACCTTTTTGTCCTGTGGGACTCTGGAGGCAGCTGATAGGTACTGGCAGGCCAAGCAGAATGCGGCTTTGGTGGTTGCTGAGGCAAAAACTAGGGCGTGGGAGGAGTTTGGGGAGGCCATGGGGAACGACTTTTGGACGGCTTCGAGGAGATTCTGGTCCACCATCCGGCATCTCAGAAGGGGGAAGCAGTGCAGTATCAACACTGTATATGGTGGGGATGGTGCACTGCTGACCTCGACTCAGGACGTTGTGGGTCGGTGGGGGGAGTACTTCGAAGACCTCCTCAATCCCACTAACATGCCTTTCAATGAGGAAGCAGAGCCTTGGGACTCGGAGGTGGGCTCCCCCATCTCTGGGACTGAGGTCACCGAGGTGGTCAAAAAACTCCTTGGTGGCAGGGCCCCGGGGGTGCATGAGATACCCCTGGAGTTCCTCAAGGCTCTGGATGTTGTAGGACTGTCTTGGTTGACACGCCTCTGCAACATCACATGGACATCAGGGACAGTGCCTCTGGATTGGCAGACTGGGGTGGTGGGCCCCCTCTTTAAGAAGGGGGACCGGAGGGTGTGTTCCAACTACAGAGGGATCACACTCCTCAGCATCCCTGGAAAAGTCTATTCGGGGGTCCTGGAGAGAAGGGTCCATCGGATAGTCAAACCTCGGATTCAGGAGGAACAGTGTGGTTTTCGTCCTGGTCGTGGAACAGTGGACCAGCTCTACACCCTTAGCAGGGTCCTGGAGGGTGCATGGGAGTTTGCCCAACCAGTCTACATGTGTTTTGTGGACTTGGAAAAGGCATTCGACCGTGTCCCTTTTTGCAGATGATGTTGTCCTGTTTGCTTCATCAGGCCGTAATCCTCAGCTCTCTCTGGATCGGTTCGCAGCTGAGTGTGAAGCGGCTGGGATGGGAATCAGCACCTCCAAATCCGAGACCATGGTCCTCAGCCGAAAAAGGGTGGAATGCCCTCTCTGGGTTGGGAGCGAGATCCTGCCCCAAGTGGAGGACTTCAAGTATCTCGGGATCTTGTTCACGAGTGAGGGAAGAATGGAGCATGAGATCAACAGGCGGATCGGTGTGGTGTCCACAGTGATGCGGGCTCTGCATTGGTCTGTCGTGGTGAAAAAGGAGCTGAGACACAAGGCAAAGCTCTCAATTTACCAGTCGATCTATGTTCCTACCCTCACCTATGGTCATGAGCTATGGGTAGTGACCGAAAGAACGAGATCGCGAATACAAGCAGCTAAAATGAGTTTCCTCCGTAGGGTATCTGGGCTTTCCCTTAAAGATAGGGTGAGAAGTTCAGTCATCCGGGAGGGACTCAGAGTTGAGCCGCTGCTCCTCCGCATCGAGAGGAGTCAGATGAGGTGGCTCGGGCATCTGATCAGGATGCCTCCTGGACGCCGCCCTGGTGAGATGTTCCGGGAACGTCTAACTGGGAGGAGGCCCCGGGGAAGACCCAGGACACGCTGGAGGGTCTATGTCTCTCGGCTGGCCTGAGAACACCTTGGGATTCTCCCGGAAGAGCTAGAAGAAGTGGCCGGGGAGAGGGAAGTCTGGGCATCTCTGCTCAAACTGCTGCCCCCGCGACCTGATCTCGGATAAGCGGAAGAGGATGGATGGATGGATGGATGGATATATATATATATATATATATATATATATATATATATATATATATATATATATATATATATATATATATATATACAGTCATATGAAAAAGTTTGAGAACCCCTCTTAATTCTTTGGATTTTTGTTTATCATTGGCTGAGCTTTCAAAGTAGCAACTTCCTTTTAATATATGATATGCCTTATGGAAACAGTAGTATTTCAGCAGTGACATTAAGTTTATTGGATTAACAGAAAATATGCAATATGCATCATAACAAAATTAGACAGGTGCATAAATGTGGGCACCCCAACTAAAATATTACATGAATACTTAGTTGAGCCTCCTTTTGCAAATATAACAGCCACTAGACGCCTCCAATAGCCTTTGATGAGTGTCTGGATTCTGGATGGAGGTATTTTTGACCATTCTTCCATACAAAATCTCTCCAGTTCAGTTCAATTTGATGGCTTCCGAGCATGGACAGCCTGCTTCAAATCATCCCATAGATTTTCGATGATATTCAAGTCAGGGGACTGTGACGGCCATTCCAGAACATTGTACTTCTCCCTCTGCATGAATGCCTTTGTAGATTTCAAACTGTGTTTTGAGTCATTGTCTTGTTGGAATATCCAACCCCTGCGTAACTTCAACTTGTGAGTGATGCTTGTACATTATCCTGAAGAATGTGTTGATATTGGGTTGAATTCATCCGACCCTCGACTTTAACAAGGGCCCCAGTCTCTGAACTAGCCACACAGCCCCACAGCATGATGGAACCTCCACCAAATTTGACAGTAGGTAGCAGGTGTTTTTCTTGGAATGTGGTGTTCTTCTTCCACCATGCAAAGCGCTTTTTGTTATGACCAATAACTCAATTTATGTCTCATCAGTCCAAAGCACTTTGTTCCAAAATGAATCTGGCTTGTCTAAATGAGCATTTCCATACAACAAGCGACTCTGTTTGTGGCGTGACTGCAGAAAGGGCTTCTTTCTCATCACCCTGCCATACAGATATGCAAATTGCGCTGAATTGTAGAACGATGTACAGATACACCATCTGGAGCAAGATGTCCTTGCAGGTCTTTGGAGGTGATCTGTGGGTTGTCTGTAACCATTCTCACAATCCTGCGCATATGTCGCTCCTGTATTTTTCTTGGCCTGCCAGACCTGGGTTTAACAGCAACTGTGCCTGTGGCCTTCCATTTCCTGATTACATTCCTTACAGTTGAAACTGACAGTTTAAACATCTGAGATAGCTTTTTGTAGCCTTCCCCTAAACCATGATACTGAACAATCTTTGTTTTCAGATCTTTTGAGAGTTGCTTTGAGGATCCCGTGCTGTCACTCTTCAGAGGAGAGTCAAAGGGAAGCACAACTTGTAATTGACCATCTTAAATACCTCTTCTCATGATTGGACACACCTGTCTATGAAGTTCAAGGCTTAATGAGCTAATCCAACCAATTTGGTGTTGCAAGTAATCAGTATTGAGCAGTTACATGCATTCAAATCAGCAAAATTACAAGGGTACCCAAATTTTTGCACAGCCAGTTTTTCACATTTGATTTAATTTCATACAACTAAATACTGCTTCACTAAAAATCTTTGTTCGGAAAACACCCCAGAACTCAGATATTCCTAGGAAATGAAAGACATACCACTGTAATCTTTTTTGTTGAAAGTAGAGTAAAATATTATGCAGGCTGAGAGGAGTTCCCAAACTTTTCATACGACTGTATATATATATATATATATATATATATATATATATATATATATATATATATATATATATACACACATACAGTGGTACCTTGAGATATGAGTTTAATTCGTTCCGTGACCGAGCTCGTAAGTCAAAATGCTCGTATCTCAAATCAATTTTCCCCATTGAAATTAATTGAAATGAGATTAATTCGTGCCAGCCCACAAAAAACCACCCCAATTTTTTGTTAAATGTTTTCAACATAAGAAAAATGTATTTATAATGAACAAATATTGTATACAAACAAAATAAAACCTAATACATAAAAGAGAATCTCAAGAAATAAACAGATGTTGGCGAAGCCGATTAGCGTATTGTAATGTTTTTTCTTTCACTTTTGCTTAACTTAATGTTCTTCTTAACTAGTTTTTTTTCTTTTTTGCCACGCTTTCCTCACTTTCATTCTCAAGGCGTTTCAACAGAAACCTATCCAAGGAGCTTTGTTTAGTCCTCTCCTTTAGAATGTTTCTGAAAGAGGCGAAGTACTGCCTTAAAATTGTTATTAAGAAGAAGAGTAAACATTTTTAAACTGAGGGAAAGAGACTTATTAATTGTCATTGCGAAGCAGAGCCTTACTGGAAATTGGAGGCGTTTGAATTGAAATGGGAGATCAGAGGGTATAAGAGGGATGCAAGGAATAAAAATTCTCTCCCCTGAGCCACTGCCAGTAAAAATAGTTGTCTCAAATAGGTTCTTTTGCAGACACGTGACCTGAAGTCTCGTGCCGTTACAAAGTTTCAGTGGCTGTACACAAATCCACAATTGGCTTTTTTGAGCCAAACCTGTTGTTTTCGTATGAGTCTCTTTTTATTATTGGGATCGTACCTAGAAACAGAAGCTCTATTAACTTGTGGATTTGCGTGCGAATATTTAGTGGCAGCGTCTCTATTAACTTGTGGATTTGCCTGCGAGTATTTAGCGACAGCGTCTCTATGAACTTGTGGATTTGCCTGCGAGTATTTAGCGACAGCGTGTCTATTAACTTGTGGGATTTTCTGCAGGTATTTGGCGACAGTGTCACGAAGTTGTTTCCGTCTAGCTGCATCAGAAAATGTACCACGACGTCTGACACGCCTCCGTTTTACTGTTTTCTCATAGCATGGATTGCTGCTGTCATAATCGGTTTGAGTTTCATGGTTTGTTTCAATTACGTTAGTATTTGCAGGACTTGTTGTGTTGAAGTGACATTCGGCATCTGTCAAGCGTTGTAGGCATACAACCGGTTTCATTGATAACTTCGCATCCAGCTTTTGAGAGTTGAAACATTCATAAACATCAAAGTGTCCACTACTCAAATCATCACCTGTGAATCTAAGATGTTTAAGAGGCATTGACGGTGCTCCAAACGTGTAAAATAGGCAGGCAGCCAATTACGTGGGAGGCGTGGGGATGGGGGACGCAATATAGGCAGGCAGCCAACTACATGGAAGGCCGGGGGACACAGGACGCAGGAGGCAACCCTGCCTCACACGGCGACCGAGCTACAGGCTATGGACGTATATATGTATGTAAATAGGATTCAGTTATGACCGCTACACGTAGAATTTTGAAATGAAGCCTGCTTAACTTTTGTAAGTAAGCTGTAAGGAATGAGCCTGCCAAATTTCAGCCTTCTACCTACATGGGAAGTTGGAGAATTAGTGATGAGTGAGGGCTTTGCCTTTTATTAGTATAGATTAGGGGTGGGCGGTATGACCAAAATTCTATATCACGGTATTTTTCTAAATTATCCCGGTTTCACGGTATTCGACGGTATTTTTTTCCCCATGCATGAGTGGATGTTAACCACATTTTCCACTGCAATTACTGGCTAAGAATAACCTATTCCACTGTCAAGAGTATTGTACATTGTACAAAAAAAACATTTTAATGTGCACACAAGTATTAATACAGTTTTGCATTGCCCCATAAAGTGATAGTTTTCAAGGGGGTGGCACTAATGGAGAAGGTATCACATTGCATGACAGATGCAGTCAAAATATAGAACCTTTTTATTGAACGAATTTTGCAAAAACAAACTATAATTTTGACAACATATTTTCAACCATACAAAGAGGCATTTAGACTTAGTAAAATATCCAGAAGTGCTTGTCAAAAATTGTATTGCACCGAATATGTCTTAGAAAAGGAATAAATAGTAAATATTTTTTGTAAACCAACTACACTTTCTGTTAATGTTAACAATCTCTGTCCACTGACACGTTAAAGTGACTTTTTAAACAACTTTATCATCATTAAAATGCATAATATTTAAACTAATAAATAATAACAATAAAATAAATAATAGTATTATTACTGATAGTTGCACTATTACTTCAAGACTTCAAGCCCAGGTGCATTACACAGTATTCACCAAATTAAAATAAAATAAAACAAGTGCAACTTGGTGATGACATCTTTACCAACTGAACCATCATTTAGGCAAACTGCATTAATATGGACCTTGCTTCAAGCTAAGCTATACTGGAAAGAAAAAAACAAACTATATTTCGAGAACAAAGTCAACATTTCCACTTTATTCTCGCCGTTTATGTCGAGATTAAAGTCGACATTTCCACTTTATTCTCGCCGTTTATGTTGAGATTAAAGTCGACATTTCCGCTTTATTCTCGCCGTTTATGTCGAGATTAAAGTCGACATTTCCACTTTATTCTCATAGTTTACTTCATAATTAAAGTAGAATGTCGTAAACTAAACTTCTTCCTAAAATCAATGTTTAATCAATTACTTAATTTACCCCGTCATAAATTAATGCAGCACATTAAATGCTTTGTGTTACGTTCCCCGACCCAGTGGTTAATCACTACGCTTCTTAAACTGACTTCCTCCGCACTAAGAGAAGACAGCGATCACCATACAGAATCCATTCACTTCATGATATTCCTGCTTTCTGAAAATTTAGAATGCTAAGATAAATACTTGATATCATTTTCATGATGAAATGCATTAAAGCAGGTATTACACATGCACGGTAGTGAGGCGGTAGTGCTGCTCCCTTGCAGTAAGGGGTCCCCAGGTGTATGTTCAGTGTAGAGAACTTTATGGCAGGTGTGACGAGGCTCCAAAAAACTGGATGTATGAATAGCTACCGCACAGGTTTAACTTAAATATTGTGTAAATGTTGGGTTTGTGATCGGCTGGTCAGAGACACAAACACAGAATTCAATGCATGTTCTTCTGAGCGGGCTATCTTTATTGCATGCATGCTGTCTCTATCTGACGTACCAAAACCCCAATTCCTATCCTTCCTTTTTCTTTCACCACATAACCAATCACCACACGATAAACGTCTTTGTGAAATTAAAACTAGTTATAAACTTAGCCCACGGAGTGTTCAGAACTTTAAAAATATCTTCGTTATACATGTTTAATTATGCCAACCATTCAGAGTTGCGCCCATCTCTGAACGAGTCGCCAGCACATCGCAGGATGAATACAAGCAAAACATACACTAGCAGGGTCAATATAGCACAACAAAACCCCACATCCTACATGACTTTGAAAGGAAACTGAAGCACGCCGAGTAAACCCACCAGAGAAACATGCAAATGCAAGGCAGGCACGCCACCGTGCCCCCATATGATTAATGCATGCTTTAATGCATTTCACCATGAAAATTATATTAAGTATTTATCTTAGCATTCTAAATGTTCAGAGAGCAGGAAGATCATGAAGTGAATGTATTCTGTGCGGTGATCACTGCCGGCGCCTCCTCTTAGTGCAAGAAGAAGTCAGTTTAAGAATCACTTAACACAAAGCATTTAATGTGCTATATAACTTATGACGGGGTTTGAGAAAATCTAGTAAATTAAATATTCATTTTACGATGAAGTTTAGTTTACGATGTTCTACTTTAATGACAAATTACGAGAATAAAGTCAACATGTCGACTTTAATCTTGACATAAACAGCGAGAATAAAGTAGAAATGTCGAGAATAAAGTCAACATGTCGACTTTATTCTCGTCATAAGCGTCAAGATTAAAGTGGAAATGTCGAGAATAAAGTCAACATGTCGTCACACTATTACACAGTACCCAGGTACATTACACTGTATTGAAAACAAATAAAACAAGTACAACTTGGCTTGCAGTATTATCCAGTAGTATAGAAACAGTATTTACACATCTGACCTTTTAAAACTAAAGTATCTCCAGGCGACGGACGTGACTCCTTTTTTTCGGCAAAAGTTCTTCTGTTTATCATGTTCAACTTTATCGTCGGCTTCAGTTTCGGAATGTTCTCTGTCCATTTTCACCTCGCAATACCTATGCTACCCGCTACCTATTTGGTGGTGTAGCAGTGAAAAAGAGCCCTAGTGCAACAAATCTGTGTTTAGCGGTGTAGCAGTGAAATAGGTCCCCACTTGAACAGTTTCCCACTGCGCCACGTTCCGAACGTTGTTTAGGCAATTTAAACCGGTGTTGCGGTATAACAAAAATCCATATCATAAAAAAAATAAAAAACGGTTTTCGGTATGAACCAGTATACCACCCAGCACTAGTATAGATATACTGTATATATATATATATATATATATATATATATATATATATATATATATATTGTAAAGGACAGCCGGGTCCCATGCCCGGCAGGGACGCCCCTGCTGCATCTGTTCCGGGGGAGCAGCCATGGACACTTCAATACCTCCCCCGGGACGCTTGGTGGCAGCCTCCCTGGTGGACGATGATACCCCAACCTGGCGCATGGCTCCATGGGAGATGGAGTCCTCCACAGCCTGGTTGGGGGCTCAGATGGCCGCTAGGGGGAGCGGCATGGAGTTTGCAGCCCGGCTGGTCGAATCTTTAGCCCCACCCGGAAATGCAATTAGGACCAGGTGGTCAAGCACCTGGAACGCTTCCAGGTGGGGTATAAAAAGGGCCAGCCACCACCACTCGAGAGAGAGCCAGAGTCGGGAGGAGGAGGAGGTCAAAGCCTGAGGAGGAGTGGTGGTAAAGGAAGAGAAGAGTGTTGTGGTTAGTTTGAGAGTGTTTTGGGACTGTGTTGGGCCTGTGGGACACGGGGAAGGCGTGCCCCACGGCTGAAGAAAAATAAAAAACCTGCTTTGTTTAAGTACGTGCCTCTGCGTCAGTCTGTGCCGGGTCAGGCGCTATATAGTGTCTATATTACAATATATATACAGTGATCCCTCGCTATATCGCGCTTCGCCTTTCGCGGCTTCACTCCATCGCGGATTTTATATGTAAGCATATTTAAATGTATATCGCGGATTTTTCGCTGCTTCGCGGGTTTCTGCGGACAATGGGTCTTTTAATTTCTGGTACATGCTTCCTCAGTTGGTTTGCCCAGTTGATTTCATACAAGGAACGCTATTGGCAGATGGCTGAGAAGCTACCCAGCTTACTTTCTCTCTCTCTCTCTCTCTTGCGCTGACGTAGGGGGGTGTGAGCAGGGGGGCTGTGTGCAGCTGCTTCCTGAAGGACAGGCTGCACGGAGCTTCGCATACTTAAAAGCTCAAAGGGCACGTATTGATTTTTGACTGTTTGTTTTTCTGTGGCTCTCTCTCTCTCTCTCTCTCTCTGATCCTGACGGAGGGGGTGTGAGCTGCCGCCTTCGACAGCTTTGTACCGGCGGTGCTTCGCATACTTAAAAGCCAAAAAGCCCTATTGATTTTTTTTTTGACTGCTTGCTTTGCACTCCTTTGAAAAGGAAGATATGTTTGCATTCTTTTAATTGTGAGACAGAACTGTCATCTCTGTCTTGTCATGGAGCACAGTTTAAACTTTTGAAAAAGAGACAAATGTTTGTTTGCAGTGTTTGAATAACGTTCCTGTCTCTCTACAACCTCCTGTGTTTCTGCGCAAATCTGTGACCCAAGCATGACATTCTAAAAATAACCATATAAACATATGGTTTCTACTTCGCGGATTTTCCTATTTCGCGGGTGGCTCTGGAACGCAACCCCCGCGATGGAGGAGGGATTACTGTATATATATATATATATATATATATATATATATATATATATATATATATATACTGTATATATATATATATATTGTGAAAGAGTGCCCGGACACAAACAGGCACGACACCAGAGGTCCACAACACACGCATTTATTTTTCCCTTTCCTCTTCACAACACAGTGCACGAACCACCAGTATAAATTTAGCTCACAGTTCCTTCTTTCACGCTTTTCTTCTGCCACCTTCACTCCTCGAATCGCAAGTTCCATCCACTGCCTCCCAACTCCAGCTCCCTGACTGGAGTGAGGTGGCCCCTTTTATAATATACCCCAATGAGCTCCAGGTGCTCCCTGATGGTCTTCTTGCAGCACTTCCTGGCGTGGCAGAAGTTCTGTGGTCCAAGGCTTCATAGCTCTTCAGGCTCCCCCTGGTGGTGGCCACAGGCCCCAACAGGGTTGAGCTTCTAAGGCAGTCTTTCTCAAAGTGGGCGATAACGCCCCCTTGTGGGCGCTGGAGGCCTACAGGGGGGCGTTAAAGGGCCCAGAGAAAATTGGGGGGTGTTGAAGCGGTTTAGGGGGGCGATGGCTGATTTGTGTTTTTTTTCTAATATTTTAAAATTGTAAACTAAAATCAAAACCTACCTACTATACTACATCGATTATTTTGTTCTTATTCCTGTCCTGTTTGATTGTATAAATATAAATAATTTATCATGGCTTTCGTAGGTAGCACATGAGCAATCAAGTTTTAACAAGTTTTTATTAAACAACGCGATTTGTGCAATCCTGTATCAAGCGGCCGGATCATCGATACTTGTTCTAACTGATTCCGGTCGTTTTTATTGAAAATCAAAAATATAGAAAATCAAAAATATCGAATTAAAAAATGTCGAAATTTTCGTATAAATAAAAAATTTATCTTAGCCCTAGCCTTAACCGCTAAACCAATTTTTTATTTATACTAAAATTTCGACATTTTTTAATTCGATATTTTTTATTTTCTATATTTTTTATTTTCGATAAAAATGACGGTTACCATTCTAACTTGCTCAGTACGAATTCCGTCGAATAAGGTAAACGAGTTTGTGCATGTCTGTCTTATTCCTGTCGGAGCGTGCTGTATTTTAATCCTATATAAGAGTACGTAATACTTCTTTTATTTTCATTAGCGTTTTCGTGCGCAATCGTTAGAAAGTTTTTTAAGCTCAATACTTTACTCACGTATTTGTAAAGACAAAACCATGTCGGAAGCAAAAAAGAAGAGACGGCAATACAGTGCGGAATATATTAAATACGGATTTGTTGAAAATCCCACAAATCCATCTTCGCCTATGTGCCTTCTTTGTTAAAAAACATTTTCGAATGAAGCGATGAAGCCTTCTAGGCTACAAGATCATTTGAATAAAATGCATCCAGATAAGGAAAAAAAAATGTGGCCTATTTTCAAGACCTGGAAAAGAAGTACATAGCTCAGCCAACTGTATCAAAACTTTTTTCAGCGGCTTCTAAGCAAGACGATGACGGACTGCGAGCCTCGTACAATATCTCTTTGTTAATTGCTCAAACAGGCAAACCACACACTATTGGAGAAGAGTTAATTTTACCGGCAATAAAAGAAGTAATAACTACTGTGCTCCATAAACCAGCGGCAGATATTATTCGAAAAATTCCTTTGAGCAATAGTTCTGTGCAAAGACAAATTGATGAAATGGCTGAAAATATTGAAGACTCATTGTGCAATCATCTGAAGACTAGTCAATTCTCAATTCAGTTGGATGAGTCCACTTTACCAACTAACGAAGCACTATTGTTGTCATACATGAGGTTTATTAAAGATGAGAAAATATGTCAAGAACTATTATTTGCTAGAAATTTAGAGACAGATACAACCGGAGAAACCATATTTAATACACTGGAAAAGTTTTGTGATGAGAAAGAAATTCCCTTGAAGAATATTATATCAGCTGCTACGGATGGCGCTCCGGCTATGACAGGGCGTCACAAGGGCTTCATAGCGTTCTTAAAAAATAAAATTCCAGATGTGCTCGCTGTTCATTGTGTCATTCATCGACAACATTTGGTTGCGAGAAATTTGAGTGAACGGCTGTTTCAATCACTGCAACATGTCATCAAAGCAGTCAATAAAATCCGAAAGAGCTCTTTAAATGACAGATTATTTAATCAGCTTTGTGTTGTTAATGATGAAGATTTCAACCGATTGCTGTTTTACACAGAAGTGTGTTGGCTATCAAGAGGTACTTGTCTGACTCGATTTTATAATCTGTTTGACTCTGTGATAGAGTTCTTGGAAAACAAAGACACAGAATTATGCAACAACCTCATCACATCAAAGAATGATATTGCGTACTTGACAGACCTGTATAAATTGTTTAATGATATCAATCTCCAACTTCAAGGTGACGACTTGAACTTGATTAAAACAAAAAATATCGTTGCTGCTTTCGTAGCCAAACTGCTCTTACACAAGAAAAACATCGGCAGACGTGAGTTTCACAATTTCCCTAATTTATCAGCAGTACCCTTCATCAACAATGACTTGCTTGTTTACTGCCAACATTTGGAGAACCTCCACAGTGATTTCAAAGAATGGTTCCAGGACATTTTAAAATTGGAAATACCAGACTGGGTGTTGGATCCTTTTTCAAATGTCAACACAGCAGGATCATTCCAGCTTGAGGAAGAACTTATAGAACTGACAACGAACGAGGAAATAAAAATCAAATTCAAAAATGGCTACCAAGAATTTTGGCTACAAAAGCCAATCCCACAATTGTACCCTGGATTGTGGTCGATTGTTCACCGATTTTTGGTAGCATTCCCATCGTCACATTTGTGTGAACGTGGATTTAGTGCTGTGGCAACGCTGCTAACTAAAAAGAGGAATCGTTTGCATGTTACCGAACGCGGTGACTTACAGCTGTTTTTGAGTAAATTCGAACCTGATATTAACAAACCTGTTAAAAATCATCAGATTCATCCTTCACATTAGATAAGTTTTAAAATTTTAATTGAAATGTTTATTTTAATTTGAATAAAAGTCTTTTTAAACATTATAAAGTTGCGTTTTTATTGCTCCCGTTAGTTAGAAAGTCTCATTTAAAATGTAAGTTTGAATTCAGAAACAGGATAAGACACATATGGCACGCTATAATTAAAGTAATGATTGCGTTTGTGATTTTTAAGATGTGGTAAAGTTAAAAATTTTGGGGGGCGCTAGAAAATAATTGATTCTCAAAGTGGGTGGTAGACAAAATAAGTTTGAGAACCTCTGTTCTAAGGTCTGATCCCATGGCCCCAATACAAACCGGGGCAGCTGCCCTCTCGTGGTCCAGGAGAGGTATTGCCCCTTTCCCGATACTTCTATGCATCCCGGCTAGGCGGGATCCCCAGCCATCTGCCACAATATATACTTATTGTCACTTAGTGTCACTCTATCACATGAATCTTTACTACCTTTGTTCAGAATATGCCAGAGATGTACTGGAAATATTTGATTGTTTCCATTTATCCTGAAGGCAAGATGAAAGAAATGACACACATGTAAAATACTGAAGATGAACCTCACATTAATTTAAGGGCTAGAGTAATATGTTAAATATGGCACCGTCCCTGACCTATGAAAATACCTTTAATCACCAGAGTAATCGTGAATTTCACTGAAATGGTTAATGGAGTTAATAAGGCAGAATATTACTAGGTTTCAGGAGGATTGTGGATGTTAGAGCTAATCCAGCAGTTCCTAAATGATGATGTGTATGGACTGATTATGCTGTGTAGGGGTATGTCACAAGCTCTCTGGAAAATCATACTTCGATTTAAACTGCATGTTGCTGTATTAAAGATTTTTGGGTTTGAATCCCAGTCCAATGACTGTTTGTATAGATTTTGCCGGTCTTCTCCATGTTCACATTGAGTTTTTATCCCACTACTGTGGTTTTCTCTTCAAATACAATATATGCACATGTTAACTCGTGGTTCTAAAGTGACCTTGAGCTTGGGAGTGTACGTGATTAAAACCTATGGTGGACTGCTGCCAAAGCTACACCTTTGACCCTAAAATGGAGTAAGAAGGTTTCAAAATGTATCGTTACTTGTATGATACAGCATCTTTCATGATGAACACTATTTGAAAGGACTGTACATCTTCATGGATTTGTAAAACATATTTTACAATATGATTAAGTCAATTTTTTGGGCAAAGTTTAAGACTTTACGAATTCTATTATTTATAGGAATGAATGAATCAAGAGAGCAACACATGATAAGAATCAACAGAATCCTGGAAGTAATCAACTGGCCCCATGAAATAAAAGTCCATAGGATTGTTTGATACTAACTTTGCAATTTGGCAAACATGCAGATTGATGTGTGTTCTAGTAGTAGACAGGAAACAAGAATAAACTGGAAGTAAACTGAATGGCTTTCAATAAATGTACAAATGCAAAAACAACTGTAAAATTATGCTGGTAGGTGTAATTAGTTTTAAAAGCTTTTGATCTGTTTTCAAGAAAACCTGTCATGACAGGCAGCTGAATAACAGTTCATGACTACTTTCCTTACCTACTTTTTTATGTATTTTGATTATGACCTTAAAAAAAGTATTCCTTCTACAAGATCCCTTTAAAAAAAAAATCATATGCAACTTTCAAAATCCCCAACCACCCCCTTTCAAAAAACTCCCTGTCATTATGGTACTATTATAAATATATTTTTTCCCTTCATAAGCATTTCCTATGTCCACACTTCATCTGTGAGTCCTACAGCACAAAGACCCTAGCTTAATTTTTAAAAATGACATTCAGTTTCACCTCTCTGATTCACAATTTCATTTTAGATTCTGGCACTGGTTCGTTGATCATTTAGAATGTATGGCTTAAAATTAACCATTTTTATTTTAGGGCAACACTTCAATTCACCTTTCACCTATTTTCAGTTTACTCAAGAATTTAAATAAACCTCAGCTTATAAAAGTTACTGGACTTTGCTATCTCTAAAACAACAGTGTGTAGCTATAAACCTGTATTCTCAGCTCAGGTGTCTATGTCATTGACACCCAGACTTTCCTAAATGTGATATCGCATTTCAACTGTCAACATATTTTTCAATGAAACTAAGAAATGGTTAAATTAAAATTCTATCTCCTTGCTTCTGTTCCTGCAGTGAAGAGATATATAATCCCTCATTCTGACTTCTTACTTATGTGTTGGTGTGTGGATCTTCAACTTAAGATCTCTGCTTTTGTTACCGTATTAGGAACTGTGACTGTTAGTTAAGAGAATTGGGCTTGATGACAAATCAGTTAGACTTCTTAATATTCAAACTTGGCATGGTTTTTGATAGTACCTTATCTCCTGGTCCGTTTTTCTTTTAAAAAGATCTTCCTGTCTCATTCTGAGTCAGTATAGTTGAGGACTAACTAACAATGCCACACAAATTATTTTTCTAATATTCAAGTCAAAACCAATAATTAAGATTTGTGGTGATAATTTCTAATACAATCCAGATGTGGTACAATATAAATTGTAGAAACACAAGCAATCCATCCATCCACCCTTCCAACTAGCTGTATTATGAGTAGGGCTGTGATGCAGCTGGAGCTTATCCTAGCAAGCATTGGGTACCAGTCCATCGCAGGGTAAACACACACACACACACATACATACATTAGTGCCAATTTAGTGTCCCTAGTCCACTTAACCTGCATTCCATTGGACTGTTGGAGGAAACTGGAGATGGGACAGTGGGACAGCATGCAAACTCACAAACGTGAACCCGGCCTCCTTGTTGCAAGGCAGCATAGCTGCTACTGTGCTACCATGACGCCCCACAAACAATTTACCATCTTTAATATTTTTTTCAACAATTGATGGTATTCTTCTTAACTTTTGCTATGTTCAAATGCAAAGTGATTTTTTGGTCTTATTACTTGTAACATCTCACCTTTCAGTTGTTTTCTGTACAGTCATTATTTTAGCAAGTTTAGGACACATAGGTTTACAGATTTGGCAACACAGGCAGGTTAAGCAACTAGCTCAGGATCAAACAGATGTTGAGTGATTTGAACTGGTAACAGCTCAATTTTTTCTGTAAAAGTAAAAAAAAAGTGTGTATATTTTCTTCAAATCCAACATGTTGATGAAGGTTTACACAACCACAAAATGCCATTTCTGGCTGATCTAGTCCTTGTTTTCTTTATGACATACTGTATAATGTACAAATACAGTATATAGCAAAAGTCTGGCTTCTGTTCATGTCAAGGGAATTTACAGAGCGAGGATGAGCAGAGGAATGGGATGTTGGACACTTTTTTTTGTTAATAGTTCACTTGATCTGTTGATACAAATGAAGGGAGAGGGGTAAGTTCAGTTTTGATGGCACCCTTCTTCAGCTTTGTTTATTAGTGAAGTCATAGATATTTCATGTGTGCATCATGGTGAGGATGAAGAGAGGAACGCTGGACTATGGATATAAAAATGCTGAAAGTGTAGTTATAATTCATTTCATGGACTTTGGACTTCAGACACTATGTTTGAAGGTTCAAATCCTGTTACTGACACTGGGAGACCATAAACAAGTCACCTACCTATGCTCCAACTGGACAAATTAAAGAAATGTGACCAATTGTATTTCAAATGCTGTAAGCTGCTTTGAATAAGGACGTCAACCCAATAAATGTTATATATTCATATATAAAAAAATTGGACACAACAAATGTACTGTATCCTAAAATGCTCTACATGTACAGGATGTTTACACAGTGACTCATTTAAGTTAAAATGACTCAATTTAGGGTGAGTCCATGTCTTGTTATCCATCTGCTTATTATCTAAGTTAACACTTTCTATAATTAGAATTTTCGTTGTTACAGAGAACTACATAAAATTGGTAATACTGCTGGTAAATATAGCTGTATATCTCTCTATTTATCCATCCATCGATTAATTTTCTGATTCAACTTCAGGGTTACCTGACACGTTTTCATTCTAGCAGCACTCAGTACAAAGCACAAATGATCTGGATGGGGCACCAATCCATCAGCACACCTTCTACTCTAACCTACAATGGGGAAATGTTGACTCACAATTGAGGTATAGGCAAGGACAATGCATTACACACATACAACCATCTATCCTCTCAATTTGTGGAACATGCTCAATCTAACTTTTACACCACTGGAAGCAACAGCACATCCTGACACCAATGAACCTTGAATAGGAAACCAGTTTTTCACAGGGCACACACTGTCACTTGCAGTGGGGCAATTTGCCCATTCATACAAGAATAATATACTATACGCACAATTTTCTAAACTTCCATAATCTAATTATAGGGTCACAGAGAAACCAGCAAGAACCATCCCTGGACAAGAAGTCTGTGTTTCAATCCTGGCCATAAACTGTCCACAGATGTTCTCCACCTGCTTACATATGTTTTTTCCAGTTCTCCATGTGCCAGAGTGTTGCATGTTGGTTGACCATATAAGTAATAATATAACTGTACTCTGTATATGTGACAATACTATTGCTGCTACTCTTCGAAAGATATACAGGTAAAGTTTTATTGGTAAAATACAGTATAAAACATTTAAAACAAAACAATCTAATGGAATAAGCCTTCTTCAAAACAGTCAACATAATATATATCATAAAAGACAAAAGTTAAGCAAAGTTTAAAGTTTCAGGGATGGGCCTGTCGAGTTACAAGCAGTTATTGCACCAAGCCAATGATTGTACAATGCTGGCCCACGATAGCAGGGTTATGGCAAGTATCACATCAGGTGTGTGCTGTATAGTATAAACATGTATACAAAAGGACTTAAATGGTTGATTCACAAGGGCAATTTATCCATCCTTACAGAAAAACAGAACTATGAAACGGATATATTTTACAATTTAGAACACAACAAGTAGAGTTTGCAGTTCTAATAAAGAACTTCATTCTGAACTGCAACTCAGTAACCTCCCACCCCTTAAACAGAGACATTGCATCCTGAGACTCTACAACACTGTGGATAAGATTATCTCTTGAATACAATGTGCTATTTAATAATCCAGCCCTTACAGCCCTGAACTGGATTAAACAGGTTGGATGGTGGTGGGATGAATACATGCTGTATGTTTTTATGTTCATTCAGTGTCAATTACGCATATCACTCTTGCAACTACAAAGAATGTCATCCCTTTTTTAGCAGAACAATAAAGCCACAGGATTTCAAAAAAAACCCAAGAATAATGGAATTGCTGGTTAGCTGCATGCCAGGCTATCTAGAGACACATTCTTAAAATATAATGGCCATTGCTAAAACAGTTTGCCCAGTGAATGTGCTCTGTTGTAAACTGGAGATGGTAACATAAATAATTTTTAAAATAATTCTGGTCAGCTTGTTTTGCTGCTAAAAGTTAAAGAAAACAAAATACAGCATTTCCTAGAAGTCTTTAAAAGCCTGCTGAGGAAGGTTTTGGCAGCTCCCTTTGGCATTTAAAAATCCACCTCCCAGCCCAGTGCCTCACACACCCTCCCCCTTGTCCCTCTTCCGAAAACAGTTCATCTCTCTTCAGGCCTGTAAGAAATGTTCTTTTCCTCCAGTTTAGCACATAAACAGATTCAAGGGGTGTGTGTACTTTCCACCAATCCTCAAGCAGCTTCCAGGAACTTTTAAGCCATGGGAGCCAATGGGAAGGAAGATGAGGAGGAGACAGACAGAGGGCTGGTTGTTTTCCAGCTTTTCTTCTGTGGTTCAGTGAGATGATGGATGGTTGTTATGGAGGAGAGGTCGGGCCCTGCAGTTAAATAGGTTTGGATTCTTTCCCAATGCGTTACAGCTGCAAAGCTCAATTACACAAGTTATTAAATAACAAGCCCGGCAAGGGATCTTTCATAACCCATGTGAATTCTGCTCACAAAGTACAAAAAACAATTTTCTGAAGGACTGTTGTAAATAAATAGGGAGGACTTGTTTTTCAGAAAAAAATCAAAATGTACAAACATCCTAAAACTTGCAGCAATTGAATGACTGTGTAATTAACCTTTTATGATAGGGTGCGAACATAAAAAGTACAAAAACACAACATACGTCTTGCTCAACTGGTCGTCTTCATGGTGCAGCCTGTGAAAATGGCTAAGTAATTTACAGTGCTTTATCCAACTAACACTTCTATAGTATACAGAATATTTAAGTGGTGATTCTAAATTGACCCTCTGTGTGTTTGAGTGTGCAGTGTGATGGACTAGAAAACCATCCAGTATTGGTTCCTACCTTGTGCCAAGTGCTACTGGAATAGTGTCTGGCCCCTCACAACCCTAAAATGAACTGTGTAGGTTTAAGAACAATGTTAGCAACACAAGTGAACCTGTGTCCAAACCGGGGCTCAGTCACTGCGTTCTGCCTTTGATCCTTTTGAGGTTTCTCTGAATGAATCAATTTGTTCTCAGCTCCCAGAGAAGCACATAATGATTTAAAATGGTGACTCTGAATTAGTCCGGCATCGGCAAGGGTGCATATGAATGTCCAGTGACAAGGTGCCATCTATTCCAGGTCCCAGGCTGCCAACACAGGCTGTGGCTCCTAGCAATCCCATAATGAAATAAAACTAGGGTCAGAAATTAGTATATTTGGGGTTCATAAATACTTTCAATGAATTATGTAATTTTGAACATGAGTTTACAAGTCATTGAAAAACAGCAAATGCTATTCCTTTTTGACCAAAGAGAGAACTAAAAAGGTTTACTTTACAACTGGTTGTTAAAATACTGAGAACAGTAGTGGAGGAACTGAAGATATTGTTCTTAGAAATAAAAGACATAGGTTAAGTGGAAAAATGACTCTGTTGGACTAACCTAACTGATTTATTTGAGGAGACTATGACACCAGTTAATACAAGTGAGTCAGATTTAAAGAAGACATCCCTTAGCCTGATTCACACCAATTTGGTCAGTGGACTGCCTAGAATGTGTACCTTCTCACTGTGTTGGTTTGTTTATTTGTCCCTGATATTTTGGCTTACCTCTCACATTACAAAAATGTGGGCATTTACACAATTGGCAAGTATAAAGTTGGCCCTATGTGAGTGTGAATGCTAGTTTGAGAATAAGTGGGCCTCATGAGGGACTGGAAAGCACAGGCTCCAGCCTCCCAAGGTCCCAAAATTGAATAGTGTCATGTTATTTAAAATAATATTACGCATGATGTGAGACTGTAGGTGAGTTTGTGAATGACTATAGCCTGTTCTATGCTGCTGGGATAGGCTGTGGCACACAAGACCCTGAACTGCACTTACAGTAAGTGCTTCAGAAAATGGATGGATGGATTAAATGATGAAGAGGTACATAATAACAGAGTTTTTAGCAGACAGCTCTAAAAAGGCAGGAAGCAGGTTTATGGTAATAGTCTTGTCCTTCACTAAGATCTATAGTAAAGTTGCCAATGGTTTAATGTTGAAGAAGAAGGATGTTAAAGGGGAAAATAAGAATGATTTTAAGGAGGAATTGCATGAATATAATGTCCATGAAAGACAGAGAGACAGCAAAATATTTTCAGTTGCTAAGGCTTGGACACTAAAAATTACACTAGCTTATGTGCAAACCAGATTCTTCTTGGTTTTATGATGATTGACAGCATGGGACTTAAAAGGCAGAACTTTATCATAAAATTATATTTCTGTTATTATGGAAAGAAAATCACACTTAACAAGGAACGCCAAGGTATTTGTTTATTATTGCTTCACAAAGAAATTCTTGGATGCCATTTTCTTCAAGATGTACGTAATTCCTTCTTGTGAATAAACTAAAGAAGCACATGTGCACAGCAAAAGGATACAGAGTTCTTTAATCTTTTGACCTTATGAGAAATGCTTAACGCAATGAAACTCCAACCCTGTTGATGACAGGCAGAGGAAGTGAGAATAGACTGGGATAGGTTTTTAGACGTAATGCTTCCCCAGTTATACAAGTTCTCTGCAACAATGACATGTACTTTACTGAATTATTAACCAGAGCTGGCTAGGTCCACAGCACTGTATTTACCAGTTTTGTAACTTTTCTAAAGTGCCACTCTTAACAAATCAATAATCTTTTGTGTCTTTTATCTTGTTGATCCCAGTGAACAGTAAACAAGCCAGTTTTTTCTACTTTCTTATCTAACAGCATTGTTTTTCTTCAGATAGCATTAACATTTTTGAATTCCGATACATCTCCGAGATTTCTTGAGTGAAGCACAATTTACTTTTTAATTCAGGTGCAGAAACAACTTTTTTTCATTCTGTCTTTCATATTATATAACCTATGTGTGACACTGTATAGCCAGTGAAAAAATATACATTTATTGGGAAAGGAGGAAAAAGGATGGAAATTCTCAAAATAAATGATTACTGGCACTCTTATGCCATATTAATATGTGGCAAAAAACATAAAGAACAAAAATGCATATATTAAAAAGCTTGAACATAAATATAACAATATAAAAGCATAATTATACCTGCAGTTTCTCTGTTATGGTATCCATAAAACTTACTGACCTAATAAATCTACTTAATGTGTTTTAGAAAAAATATTAACAATGGATAGCCATTACAGAGGTTGACTGGTCACAATGGCATGATGCTCAGCCAAAATATAATAATAATATAATAAATATAACCATTTATTTCAATGAATACAAAGGAAACTAAAGAAAAATAGAAGTACAAAGGAAAAAAAACAAGATTCAACCCCTACCCAAGAGAAACAAAAATGAAGAGAGGCACAAAAAAAAATCCTTTAAATTTTAAAATATGGTAAAACACTTATAAACTTAAGACAGTCAAACACAGGCCCAGCATACTTATTCTAAAATAATATTAATGAACTCTTGCAATATTTAAAAAAAATGTTTTGCGCATATCTTCCAACAGAGAATTAGATTTTTTTTTCTAATTTCAGATACAGTACCGGTATATACTTACTCAATGAGTTATAGAAGGCAGGTTGGAATACTTATGGTTGAGCAAGTTACTGTAAGTCTGTGTGCTAGTACTGTAGTATGTATTACAATCAACTCATCTATATGCCCTTTAATATCATCCATGAGTACACCAAATGTCACCATACTTGAATTAGGAGTGATTGTCACAGCAAGGCTGTTTGAGATGCATATAAAGATTTTTGTCCAAAATTATGTTAATTTAGTGCATTCCCAGAAAATATGGCCTAGTAATGTTGGAGCTATGGGGCAATGCTCACAGGTTGGGTCATACGCTGACAACATTTTGGGTAATTTTAAATAAGATAAATGTGATCAATGAAAGACATTTAGTTGAATTATGGAACGTTTGGCACATATAGGGCTAGAAGGATATTCTGTGCATGGATAAGTTCCACTCCTTTTTTGAGGCACTAATTGACAGTTCATCACACAAACAAAATCCAACTAGTACTGTACAAGTCCAGTATATTGTAATTAATCAGTTTACCCTGTCTGTTGCTGTATACTCAGAAGTAGTTTTAACATTATTAATATAAAAAATATGAACTTTTTACACAAAATTATCATAATTATAATATAACCTTTCCTCTAGATATGTATGATTTTCCAGGAGTTTGAAAATAAAATTTTCTTAACTGACAAAGTGCATGTATCCAATATCTGTCCCATGGACTATAACTCTACCAAAAAAACAAATAAACAACTCTTGAATCTCTTTTGCAGAAGAGCAAATTTTTTGCACATAATATATTAGTTTGTCTACAGCAAATTCGCTGGAATAGACCCATTTCAAAAACTGGTCCCATTTCAAATGAGAAACATAAAAAGAATTGATTTTGAAATAAGGTGGTTCAGCAAGACCACATAATTAGACCCACTTGTTTAGTAATTGTATAAGGGACTACATATTTTTTTTTGTTCTTTATTTCGTCTTATACGATTTCTCGTATTAGAAATTTGTTAGTTTTCGCATACCCCTTGGGGTTAGAGCGCAGGGTCAGCCATTGTACAGCGCCCCTGGAGCAATTACAGGTTAAGGGCCTTGCTCAAGGGCCCAGCAGAGCAGTGGCCTTTTTGGCAGTGACGGGGATTCGAACCGGCAACCTTCGGGATACCAGCGCAGATCCTTAGCCTCAGAGCCACCACTCCGCCCAGGATTGAGTTTTTGAGACTTCACTCTCAGGTGGGGGTTCCACATCCATGAGCCACAATTTCTCACCAATTTCTACAGTAAGCCATCATTTTATGGTTGACAAAATGTTTGGGGTATTACTAGGATTGGGCCTTGGGGTTGATAGAACAGCACTTTATAAGCCCTCAGAGTTTTCTTTTTTTTTTTCTTTTTTTTTTTTCTATATTTTTATTTTATTAATTTTCATTGTAATCATTCCATACAAATAGATCAATTTATAACCCAACAAAATTGAAGACAAATCAAACCCCACCCCTGAGAAGGAGAGCTTAGCCGAAGGAGAATTGCTCAGGGCTTTTTAATAAGACAACAATAAACAAAAGAAAGGGAGAAATAAATATATATGTAAATAAGAGATGGAGAAGGGGATTAAATGTGGTAATAGTTATTTCTCTTATTCTAAAATAATATTGATTAAATCCTGCCAGGTTTTGAAAAAATTTTGTACAGATCCTCTAACTGAGAATTAGATTTTTTCCAATTACAAATAATATAAAACATCGGTTTCCCACTGACTTATCAGAGGAGAGTTAGGATTCTTCCAATTTAACAGAATAAGTCTGCATGCCAAAAGTGTAGTGAATGCAATCACCGTTTGCTTGTCCTTCTCCAATTCAAGTCCATCTGGAAGAACACCGAACACAGCTGTTAATGGGTTAGGAGGGATTGTGATACCAAGGCTGTCTGAAAGGCACTTAAAAATTTTGGTCCAAAATGATGTTAGTTGGGTGCAGGCCCAGAACATGTGACCCAGTGAGGCAGGAGCTTGGTTGCAGCGTTCGCAGGTTGGATCTTGCCCTGGAAACATTTTGGACAGTTTTAAGCGAGACAGATGAGCTCGATATATAATTTTTAGTTGAATAATTCTATACTTTGTGCATATGGAACTCGAATGAATTCTCTGCTTTGCTACCTTCCACTCCTTTTCTGATATATTGAGAAAAGCCAAGCAAAATGACACCTTTTATTGGCTTGGCTTTTCTCTACATTCATAATGGCTAACACGGTACAACACCCTAGTACTACTGATATATTGATTAAGAGATCTTCTTCCCAATGTCCTCTTGGATCTTTGAAAGGTAGGGACTCTAATAAGATTTTATATAATGCGGAAATGGTGTTTAATTCCTCGAAATTGAGCAGTATTTTTTCCAGCATTGTGGAGGGTGTGAGGTGGGGGAAATCGGGTATTTTCTGTTTAACAAAATTTCTAATTTGAAGATAGTGAAAGAGATGTGTAGCTGGGAGGTTGAATTTTGAACATAATTGTTCAAAAGATGTAAATATGTGGTCTATATAAAGATCTCTGAGCAATTTAATCCCAAAACTTTTCCAGGTATTAAAAACTGGATATATTTGCGAAGGTTGAAAGAGGTGGTTCTCTTGCAGCGGTGCCACCAATAAAAGATTTTCCATCTTATAATGCTTTCTAATTTGGTTCCATATTCTGAGTGAGTAAAGCACAATTGGGTTATTAGTATATTTGCGATGACTTACATTTATTGGAGAGCAGAGCAGGGAGTATAAAGAAGTACTACAGGATTTTACTTCTATTGCGGACCAAGCCTGTGTATGTTCATTTATTTGTGTCCAGGTTTTTATGGCTTGTATGTTTGCTGCCCAGTAATAAAACTGAAAATTAGGTAAAGCCATGCCACCCTCCGCCTGAGGTCATTGTAGGGTCGCTCTTCGGATACGTGGGTGTTTTGAGTTCCAAATGAATGAGGTTATTATTGAATCTAACTGTTTAAAAAACGATTTATTGATATATATTGGAATGTTTTGAAATAAAAAGAGAAGTTTAGGAAGGATATTCATCTTAACAATGTTAATTCTTCCGGGTAGAGTGAGATGAAGGGTTGACCATCTATGCAAGTCTTGCTTAATTTTTTCCATACAGACGGCGAAATTTTGTTGATAAAGAGCTTTATGTTTACTTGTGATATTTACCCCTAGGTATTTAAACTGATCTGCTATGGTAAAAGGTAGGGTGTCTAATCTAATATTATATGCTTGTGAATTCACTGGAAAGAGTATACTTTTATTCAGATTAATTCTAAGACCAGATATCTTTTGAAATTCTGTTAGTGCTGTTAAAACCGCAGGGACAGTGTTTTCTGGGTCTGATATATATAAGACCATATCATCTGCATATAGAGAAATTTTCTGTTCCAGTCCTTCTCTGATAATCCCCTTTATCTGATAAGAATTTCGGCAGTGAACCGCCAGTGGTTCAATAGCGATTGCAAACAACAGTGGCGACAAGGGACATCCTTGTCTGGTACCACGTTCTAGTTTAAAGTAGTCTGAGCAAATGTTATTAATACAAACTGAAGCTTCTGGATTGGTATACAGTAGTTTGATCCATGCACAAATATTCGGGCCAAACCCAAATTTCTCCAATGCAGTGAAAAGGTAGTTCCATTCAATCATATCAAATACTTTTTCTGCGTCTAATGATAGTAATATCTCTGAGGTGTTTGATTTTGCTGGTAAATATGTAACATTAAACAAGCGTCGGAGATTGGAAGATAGGTATTGGCCTTTAATAAATCCAGTTTGATCCTGTGATATTACCGAGGGCAGCACTTTCTCCATCCTTCTAGCTAGAATTTTTGAGAGTATCTTAACATCATTATTCAGGAGTGAAATTGGTCTGTATGATGCACATTGTAACAAGTCCTTATTTTGTTTAGGAAAGACGGTGATTAATGCTTGTCGAAATGTTTGAGGTAGTATTTGGTTGTCTCTAGCTTCTGTAAATGTTGCCAATAAGAGGGGAGCTAGCTGAGTGGAGAATTTCTTATAAAATTTTACGGGGTAACCATCAGGGCCTGCTGATTTCCCGCTTTGTAGTGACTTTATAGCATCTAGTAATTCTGTTAGCGTTAGAGGTTTATCCAGTTCCTCAGCACTTAAAGCATCTATTTGTGGTATCTGTGATGTATCCAGAAATGCATTAGATTGTGCGTTGTCTTCTTTGGGCTCAGTAGAATATAAGGATTTATAATAATCTCTAAATGTGTGCATTATATTTTTATGGTCAATTATTTCTTCTCCATTGTTGTTGGTGATTACTGGTATTGCATTGCGAACTTCTTGTTTGTGAATTTGTTGAGCTAAAAGCTTATTAGCTTTTTCTCCGTGTTCATAGTAATGATGTCTAGACTTATAAATAAGTTGTTCAGTTTCTTTAGTTGTTAAGATGTTAAGTTCTGTATGCAGGGCCTGCCTTTTCCTGTGGAGAACTTCATTTGGATGCCTGGCTTGTTCTTCATCTATTCTAGTAATTTCACTTCTTAGCTCTGACACTTTCTTGGTTTCTAATTTATTTTTGCGAGAAAGATATGAAATAATCTGTCCTCTTAAGAAGGCCTTTAGAGTTTCCCAGAGTGTTCCTGCAGAAACCTCTGTGGGCGTGTTTGTCTCTAGGAAGAAGCTGATTTGTTTGGATATAAATTCTGTGCAGTTCTCGTCTGCCAATAGAAGAGGGTTAAGGCGCCATCTGCGAGGTGAGTGTGAGGGGCTTAATGATTTTAGCTCCAAGACTAGAGGGGCATGGTCGCAGATAACAATTGTGTCGTATTTGCATGATTTAATTGTAGGCAGGAAATTATTATCTATAAAAAAATAATCAATTCTTGAGTAGCTATAATGCACTGGTGAGTAGAACGAATATGTTCTTGAGTTTGGGTTAAGAAACCTCCAGGGGTCTGATAAGTTGTGATCATTTAAAAACTGTGTAATTGTCTTTGCAGTATTAGATGTTGTCACCCCTGTCACAGGAGTCCTATCGAAGAGTGGATTTAAAACACAATTAAAGTCCCCAGCCATTATAATTTTATGAGTGTTCACGTTGGGGATGGATGCAAATAGATTTTGCATGAATTTCTTATCATCAACATTGGGAGCATAAACATTTATCAAAATCATTTTACTGTTATACAAGTTGCCCATAACCATCACATATCTCCCTTCAGGGTCCAATACTACATCTGATGCTACAAATGGAACTGTTCTGTGTATGAGAATTTCAACCCCTCTAGTTTTCTTTATAAAGCTAGAATGGAACATTTGGCCAGTCTAGTCTTTTTGTAGTCTGAACTGATCCTTGCTTAGTAAGTAGGTCTCCTGTAAAAATACTATTTATTTAATTTTTTAGCCCTCAGAGTTTTCAATCACAATAACTAGTACTGACCATCAAAATTCGCCAAAGTGTTTTTTGCAGTGAATATGCTGTGTTCGCCGGTGAACTTGTTCACTGATATTTTCCTGGTAATTCACCATGCAGTCAGCTTAAACAAATGTTTTTTTTTCCCCCCAACGTCCCATGATAGTGTGAAACCACAGCGCTGTAGCAGCCAATATTGAATGGGACAGCCCCCTCGAGTTTATAATGCAGATCCTACCAATGGACTAAAAATTACCAGAAAACTTGTGAATATATTTAAACACACAACATGTACGCAGAAGGAAAGTGGAAATGTTTCTGTGTATTCATATCTTAAAGGCAATATTGTTTTATATGGACTTGAATGTGACCTATGTGTAGTAACCGAGTCTACCCCTTTCAAAGTATTACCCAGTGTGCTGTACAGTTCATACAAATAGGAAGATGTAAAGAATCCATGTGCTTTTGTGTTATTTATTTAGTGGTAGCGGTAGTGAATAAGCAGAAACATCAGGGGGAAAAAAAACTGCATTTTTCAGTTTGTGTGAGGTGAGTACCTGCTATCGAATTTAAACCTTTAAAGAAAGGAAGAAGAGTCCCAAAATACCTCAAAAATGTCCATGGGGGGAGCGGTCAAACCCCAGCTAGTCAGGAAAGGGCAAACACAGGATCTGTATAAATAATAGGTTAATTATCATAAAATGGTCTGTGGAACAAAAGGCACAGAAGGAGTCGCCTTCAAAAAATAGGAAATTCGGAGACAAACAAGAGGCATGATCAAAAAACAGCACTGAGGCCAAATTCCAATAAATCAATAATTAAAAAGAAGCAATAAATCACTAGAGAACTCACCAACACTGTCAAGAACACTTAAAAAGACCACTGCATCATTATAACCCACTCAAGTTCAGTATTGCTTAGTTTGTCTAAGTCCCCAATTATTTCCTCGATTTTGCTGAAATCGAAGCAAAGTGAATTCAGGGTTCGCACAAGACTAGTAATGACTGAGAAAACTCTCTGGATATGTTCAGAAATAATTTTGTGTTCAAATTGCCCAAGTAATGCATCAGCCTTCAAGTTGTAATCACCAGAACGATAAAAAACAGTAAAGCTAAAACATCTAAAAACATATGATATACTACTTTTCATGATCAATAAATATGATAAAAGGGTCAGCAGCCCCCTTGTGTTAGCATCTTCCAGTGCTAATTTTATAGTTAACTAGAGGGAGTACCCAGCGTTGCCCAGGAATCTATAACTGGTGAATTTCCCAAATGAAAGAAACAGAACATAGAAATCGAACCAACATTTTTCTGATTGACATTTTAATAGGTAAAATAAGTGGTCATTTTAGAGGCTTTGGATATAGTATATTTTTTGTGTTGTCGTGGGGTTCTGAAAATGAACAAATTGTGAGGATTGCCCACTGTAGAACATGTTACATAGAGTTGTACGTGTGAAAAGCATGGATTTTCCAAATTGATGCCTTTAACTTGGAGTGATTGCACTTCAGCCTTAGTAATTCACATTGCAAAATCCAAACGAATAGGAAATTGTAGCCTTTTGAAATCAAAGGGTAAATCATGTGGAATCAGCAGAATTCTTTATATGAAAACATGTTGACATCTTGCTCAAAGTTTGAGATGGTCTTGAAATAGACTTTTTTGAACAGGAAATTGTAGCTGTTTCAAATCAAAGGGTAAATTATTCGGAAGCAGCGGAATTCTTGGTATGAAAACATCTTGACGTCTTGCGCAATGTTTGAGACAGCCTTGAAATAGACTTTTTTGTGGCATCGGAAGTGGACTTTTTAATGCCATGTCTTTTTTTCGGTGGCATGGGTATATTAGTGAAAAGCAGGGCAATGATAATGTGTCACATTGTAGTACGTACGTTATTTACAATACATCGGAAAGCGAACAAATAGTATCAGTCAGTCAGAAAGACTAAGACTGAAATCTTACTTTGAGTCGGAAAGTGAGCAAATAGAACCACAAATATGCAAAGCCAGTCACGCGCGCTGGGTCGTTCACGTTTTACATCCATACAGCAGTTCCCCTTCACGCGATGAACAATTTTTTTTTTTTATTAATATTTATATAGCACATTTTCATACAAATAATGTAGCTCAAAGTGCTTTACATGATGAAGAAAAGAAAAATAAAAGACAAAGTAAGAATTAAAATAAGACAACACTAATTAACATAGAGTAAGAGTAAGGTCCGATGGCCAGGGGGGCCAGAAAAAACAAAAAAACTCCAGACGGCTGGAGAGAAAAAAATTAAATCTGTAGGCGTTCCAGACCATGAGACCGCCCAGCCCCCTCTGGGCATTCTACCTACATAAATGAAACAGTCCTCTTTGTATTTAGAGTTCTCGTGGAAGGACTTGATGATGATGGTCATGCAGATTTCTGGCTTTTAATCCATCAATGTAGGAACATCATGATGCTTTGATTAGGTGGTGGTGGCGCAGGTCGCCACCACAAAAAACCAGGCGAAGAAACAGAAGAGAGAGTAGGGTTTAGTATGGATTTTAGAGCCACCATGAATAGTTATTATAATGAATTGAATATACAGAGTATCAGGATTAAATTAAAGTGAAGTTATGAGAAGGCCATGTTAAAGTATTGTGTTTTCAGCAGTTTTTTAAAGTGCTCCACTGTATTAGCCTGGTGAATTGAAATTGAAAGCAGTCGGCTTTCTCATACTTGGACACTTCCACAATGTCTTGGCATTTTAAAGAAACACTGGTAAAGGGCTAGATGGCGCCGCCGTTAACATCTGTTGCAACATGCAGCCATCTTGTCGATGATAAGTACGGGGACTTTTTGCGAACGTTGTGTCGGTCAAAAGGTGTCCTACGCTTGACCAAGGACATTTTTTCCAACCAAACATACCCCATGACCTCCTCCTGGTCACAAAGCAGCCCCATGCCCAGTTTGATCGTTCACATTTTACATCCATACGGCAGTTCCCCTTCACGCGATGAAAGCAGTCGACTTTCTCATACTTGGACACTTCTGCAATGTCTTGGCAATTTAAAGAAACATTGGTAAAGAGGGATGCACAGAGACCAACGTGCTGCTACATGGTGCCGCCGTTAACGTCTGTTGCAACGTGCGGCCATCTTGTCGATAATAAGTACGGGGACTTTTTGCGAACATTGTGTCGGTCAAAAGGTGTCCTGCGCTTGACCAAGGACATTTTTCCCAACCAAACATACCCCATGACCTCCTCCTGGTCACAAAGCAGCCCCATGCCCAGTTTGGTGGCGATCAGACGCCTGGTGCAGATTTGTATAGCGGACAAACATCCTACTTTTGTTCTGCTGTTTATCCATGAGGCAGGAGGAAATGTTGTGAAACAGCAGCAACTACCCAAACACTGGAAGCATCAACCTTTTTTGTGTTCTCTATTTCGCCTTATACAATTACCTTTACTTGAAGGTATATGTGAAAATGGAGCAGAATAAACATCTAAAGCAAGTTATTAGGACATTATCAAGTCAAAATTCGTAACAAAACAATAATTAGCTAATTATATTTTATACTTTCTAGTTCTTTTCAAACAAAAACAAATTAAATAATAGAGATAATGTGCTACTTGGAACAAATCTAGTCACTTAATCTGTAGAAAAAACCGATGAGTGATACTGGTGGCACCATAACAGCTGCAATAAGAGTGTCATGACAGCCTATGACAGCAACTATCAATAAATGATGTGTCTATCAGGGAGGATCTCTTGAATAAGTGTCCACAAGTAAAACCAAAAAGGATGGATACTGCCTTAATGATACAAGGGTTAGCTCACATCCATTTGTTATATATATTATATGTTACTTTTCAGAAAGCTGAGGTACTCAATCTAAAGTTGTTGAGGTTTAGCAGCTGCACTTGCAAATATGCATCAGTTTTTTTTGGCAAGCACATCATCAAGGTCTTGTGACTCATGATACCACCCAAAATGATTAAACTAAGGAAAAAGTTTCTCCCAAAGAACAGTGGTTCTGCCTCTTCAGATAAGGGTGAAAGAGTTCTTTGTTTTATTAAAACAAATTATGTTAAAACATACACTAAGACAATGGCAATGGCAGGCTATAATTTTCAAGTTACTACCAGATAAAGAAAAGCAAATAAACCATCAGGTGAGTTTCACTCCCTGAGTTCATAAGCTGCAATTAAACTATATCTTTACCTTAAGAAAACTGAAGGAAGACAAAAATGTCTGTCAGGCTCAAGGACATTGAAGACTGATGAAAGCAAAACCATTCCGCAACATTTTTTTTTCTGAGGTAGGCTCACAGCCTTTCTGCAAATTAAAACTGAAGCAGCTCTGTGTAATCTGGTAAATGACTGGCAACAATCAGTGAAATGCACCGACCTTGAACAGTAATCCAAAAACAGCAGAGCTGAGACTTGTGAATGAGTTCAGCTGGAGAAGCTGTAATTTCATATTCTATATTGTGTAATGGACCTTGAAAGATGGTAAAACCTGAAAGAGCATGTTACTGATGGATCTTTGTTCCTAATTACTGCATAGCAATTCTTTTTGATAACAGCTTACATTGTAAACATTTATTTTTATATTATGCTGGTCAAGGAGGAACGGATATTTTATTTTAGCAAACAATAATTTAGAACACTGTATAAAATGTTGGATTACTACATTACAAAGGAGTATCCAGACCAAATGATATTAGCATATAATGTGTAAGCACTATATTTGCCTCAAAATAATTTTCAGTCCCTTACAGCTAATTTTCAAAGCCCCATATTCAAAGAGTCCTGAATATCTCAGTATACTACATACACAGTGCAGACAATGTGGGATTTTCTGAAAGAAACCTTCCTACTATTAGAGACATTTTCTGGGCTTTACCTGGATAATGCTTATACAGTTCTGATCTTTCAAACTTCCTACACAGTCATCCTGAATCTTACGCTGACTACTGCAATACGGTCTGCATCCATAGCTACCTGTGTGTTGATTCTGTAATATTTCTTGTGATTCACATATGCAGGGTCAACCACACTTGGGCCAACAATCTTTATGGGCATGTCATTAATCACACCAACATGTCCAGGAAAACCAGCAATTTGCATGAATGCAGCTTGCTTTAACATTAGCTCATGAGGAGTGGAGGGGAAATGTATAAATCTGTGTATTACCCCACACATTGTTGGGGAATTTTAAAGTTTGGTGCAAAATTCAAGAAATGGTTTTGATGTCATATGCACAAATCATTGCTTTTGCAAAGTTTTGTTTACCCTGTGGCCAAAAAATATAAAGTTGACAATACATTTGTCCTGAGAGTGCATGGCTTCTTCATGTAGACGGAGAGCTCATGTGGTTTGTTATGAATATTATTTCACCTCTGTCTAATCATTCTCTTTTTACAAGTTCATTAATGTCCAACAATAACATTTATTTATATAGCACATTTTCATACAACAAGATGATACAAGATGCTGTACAAGATGATAAAAGGAAATTACAAGAAGAGAATATCAACAAAATAGGGTATGGTCAAATGGCTGGGAGGAAAGAAAAAAAATCTCCAGTTAGGCTAGAGAAAAAAAAAAAATCTGCAGGGGTTCCAAAGCTAAAAGTCCGCCCAGCCCCCACTGAGCATTCTACCTAATATAAATGTTCCTAAATCAAACCTCTTTGTTTTCATGCATCACTTGATAGGATTTGATGGAGTCTCATGGACAGCTGAAACATCACCCTTCATTCCAACATCTAAGGAGGCTACAGGACGCCTTGATCAGATGGTGGTGGTGCAGATCGCCACCACAGAAGAACCAGAAAGAAACAGCAGAGCATAGTAGGGATTAGTACAAATAGCAGATCCCTGAAGAATATGATAATTCTATGCCCATATAGTTTATTAAGAATACAATAGAAAAGTTGCTATGAAAAAGTCAGTTTTTCAAAATGTTCCACAATATTATTAGCCTGATGAATTTCAATAGGTAAAGTATTCAAGATTTTGGGTGCATACAGTAACAGCAAAAGGCCGCCTCATCACTTCTTTTAAGCTTGGCTCTTGGAATTATAAGCAGACCTCCATTTGTAGATCTATGGTTACAACTTGGAGTGTAGGGGACAGGCTTTCCAAAATAGCAAGATTATTTGAGGCTTTATAAACATTAATTGTATTTTAAAGTCAATTTTGAAAGACACAGGTAACCAATGCAATGATGCTAAAACTGGTGAGATGTGCTCAAATTTTCTTTTTCTAATTAAGATTCTGGCTGCTGCATTCTGCACTAATTGCAAACAATTGATGTCTTTCTTAGGTTATACTCTTAGGAGTGCATTACAGTAATGTAGTCGACTAAAAACAAAAGCATGTGTGGGCTAGCTGACATGCTGACTCAGTTCAAAAGACTGCAATAAGTTCAGGAATTGTCTTGCTTTCGGGTCACACTGGTTATCCACATGAAAATCACAATCTCCTACAATTAGGAATCTGTCATAGTTATTATCATAGATTCTAAGTCTGTCTGTCCCGTGTATGACGTTAAACTGCATCCAGCTCTGCAAGAGGTCATTCATCTTGCAGGAAAATCATGGGGTTTGCTGGCAGGATTGACAATGCAGCCACCATAAAGAAAAACAAAGCTCTGAGACAACAGCTTTGCTGCAGCCGCCCATATGAAGGCTGCTCACATTATGAAGGGGGTGGGGGAAAACCCGCAGTAGCCTAATTCCCGGATGAGCCAAAAAAGTCAGAGAGCCAATGAGCCTACAGAAGTGCCCTGTTTGTGAATTCTGACCACAGACTTGTTGTTGCTACTCTGAAGATCCAGCTTAGGTCCAGTAGGCTACCACCTACTACGAAAATGAAGATGGTCCTGGCCAGACTCCAAGATCAGGCTGTTTCTAATGATTTTGCACACACTTTGTGTGAGGAACTTACAGACTTGGGTGTGACTGCCAATCCTAATGTGATGTGGGAGACCTTCCATGACAAGACCCTGAAAGTTGCTGATGGTTGTGTTGGTGTTACCAGTGTTCACAGAAGAAGGTGTTTCATCTTGCAGCGCTCCCTGGGTATCATTAAGAGGAGTCGCAGCGCATGGCTTGATGGCAACTGTGGTCTGTACTGGGAACTGAGAAGGATAGCTACAAAGGCTCTGAGGGCAGATGAAGTTAGAGAAATTCATGAGCAAGTGAAAGTGACACACCATCTATGGACTAGTGACCCACATCCTGTTAACAGAGGAATCGAAGTATTACACTCATTCAAATTTGTTCCTCAGAGAGTCACAGTCAGGTAATCATCCTTACGGATGATACTGCAGCTATGGCCTGCTGAACTGGCCTCTATGAGCAGCTGTTTCAAGCTAATTCTCCAGCTAGGATGGATATCTCTGGGTCCACAGTTCTTGAGGTTGATCCTCCAATTAGCTGTGAACCACCCAATCTCACTGAGATTGCACAGGTGGGTAAACCAGTTGAGGGTAGGGAAGGCTGCAGGGATCTGTGCTATCCAGGGTCAACTTCTCCAGGCTGGTGGTAAAGATGTCCTCATAGCATTGCAAGTAATCTTCCCATCCCAACTGACTAGAAAACAGGACTTATCCTCCCTATCTGGAAAAGGAAGGGTGAACGCCTGGATTGCAGAAAATACAGGGGGATAACACCATTTAATTTTACCATTTTACCATTTAATTTCGAGTAAATACTCGCTAAACCGCCTCCTTTCTGGCTTTGGCAAACTGAATGAGCAAAGCTGTAATTCGGAGGTGCTGCTTCAATTACTGTTGCCGAACAATCAGAGCCGAACCATGATTCACTTAGTGACAGAAAGTCTAATTTCCTATCATTGATAAGATTGTTAATGTAAAACGTCTTGCTAGTTAACGCCCTAATATTTAGCAGAGCCATATTTAAGGGCTCAGAAAAGTAGAGCTGAAACGGAGTGTTGCGGCACCTTGAAATAGTAATAAGGTTAATCTTGTTAATGCCCCTTTGTGCAGACTTTTTCTTTAATCTATAATCTATTGTTATTGTTTTAATACAGTGCACATCTAACGGTGTGCTCACTACAGAGTTATCACATCTTAAAATGGCATTATGGGGACCATTAAGACTAAAACTACATAGTCAAGAAAGACAGGTTACCTTTGAGAGGAAAGGACCTGGCCCAGCCACCAAATCTGTTAGGGTGCACAGCATCTGTTCTGAAGAAAAACAGTCTTTCCCAGAAAAGATCCCAGTTGCCCACGGAGCCAATGTTTCATCTTTTGCAGAAACCTCTCAACCAGTTGTTCAAGGACAGCAGTTGACTGTAGCCTTCATTTGATCTTCTAACTAATGGCTGAGGACCTAAAATGATGATTCTTGCAGCCAGTGTCCTCTCTTTCGCGGCCCGGACTATCTATTTCCTGCAGCCTTTAGAACCTTTCGTTTACGCCTGCAAAATAGTCCACCATTCCTGGAATGTGCATGCTGATGTCTGCATGAATGCCATCTTCTGGAAGCTCCTAGCAAGTTAGGACAGCTTGTGAGCTCTCCTAAATCCTGGTTAGGTTAGAGTAGTTTCCTGAATTAGGAAAGTTGATAAAATGCTTTTATTCCTATTGCTGAGCCAGTCAGGATCATTTTCCTACTCTGAGAGGCTTGATAAATATGGGCACAGGTGTGATTTTTGTACTAAGATGATGGATCCGTAATCCAGCAGCACTAAACACTATGCCAGAACAAATCTGGATAGTATTTTGATTTATTAAAACACCTTGTGCAGGTCTGTTTTTTTTCAGGACTGAGGCCTACCTTTTGATTTTCAAACAGGGTAAGGAGTGTACTGCCAGTAGATGGAATATAATAGGCCGCACTGGTAGAAGTGAAGGACCCAGACATGAGCAATATCTAAATAACAAGCAAAGGTTGAACACTGAAAGAAGTAATGGATCTTTCACCAAGACCAAAACTTTGGTCAAAATAAACTCTTAACCAGAATTTAATAACCAAAGAGACTTTCAGAGTCTACCACTCACCACAATTTGTTTGTGAGTTAATCCATAGTCTTGGCCAAACTGTTGTCCATAACACCAACATTTATATAGCTGCTCTGATAACACCACGACATTCTCCAATGTCACACCGCTAGCAATGAGGCACTGCAACATTTCAAAGATTCAATAAAATAGAACTCCCCACAGAGAAATAAAACAGCATTCTTGCACATATAAAAAATAACCTTAGCAAAAATGGACTTTACAAATAATATGGTCTACAATCAATGGACAGGTATTGCTGGGCTCAATTAATGTTAATCAGTTTTGAACAACTTTGTTTTGTTTGTTTGTCTGTTTAAATAAGTCTCTGTCTATATGTGCACTCATAATGTAATTACCATGTTTCCCCGAAAATAGGACCTACTCCGAAAATCAGCCCTAGTATGATTTTCAGGTTGCTCTGTAATATAAGCCCTACTGCAAAAATAAGCCCTAGTCAAGATCATCAGCTGAAAAGTAAGGCGCCTAAGGCCAGGTTTATACTTCACGCAATGCAACGTGTGTACCCGAAACTTCCATTAAATTCTGAGGACACCTTGCCACAATATCTCTGAAAAGAATATTTAATGATTACATCCATCAATTCCAGGATGCGCCCATTCCAGCAGCATCGACGCAAGACAGAAACAAAATCTCTGGACGGGGCATCAGCTCATCGCAAGGTGAACACAAGCACACACATATACTGCCATCATTGTGGTTTCACCAAATCCCCAAACCTTCATGTCTTTGGATGGAAAACAGAGCACACTGTGGAAACCCACCAGAAAAACTCAAAACTCCAGGCAGGGATCACAGGGGACATGACTCCCTGCAAGACAGCAGCGCTACCACTCTGCCATTGTGCCACCCCATATGTGTAACTATTAACAGTATTCATTATTTAAGCAAAGTTAACGATTTATCTGTAAAATGTAACATACCTATTTTTAATGCATTTCATCATGAAAGTGATAACAAGTATAAATCTAATAATTCTAAATGTGCAGAGAGCTGGAATATTATAAATTTAATGTGTTCTGCATGGCGATGCTGCTTGCCACTGCTGTCAGCCCCAGAAGCGCATAGCGATTTAACAACTGGGTCAGTTTTAAGATGATGTTTACGATGGTCTGCTTTAATGATAAAGTAAACTACAAGGTTAAAGCCGAAATTTCCACTTTAATCACAAAATAGACATTTTTATTATATCATTTTCTTTTTCTCTTTGGCTCAAACACGCCACCGTTCATTCTGATGGTATTGTAAAGGTGCAAAAAACAAAAAAAAAAAAAAAGACAGCACAGAAGATGGTATGTGAGACCTTTAAAATGTACCGTGTCATTACTTTGGGGAATATGCAACGCTTGAATATCAAAGCACCACGAATGCATTTGCATTTGTCGGTATTTTACATCACCACATCGAACCATTCATCAAACATCGAAGCGCGCACCTCAACCCTGGAGGATCCTAAAAGTGGCTGGAGTAGCAAGAAATTCAGACGGGAATTCGGGGTTTGAATGTGGAGAGTTATGACGATATTCCAGAAGAAGATGATATGACTGTATATGTATAAATGTATATTGTTGTACATGAATAAATATAAGCTATCCCCCGAAAATAAGCCCTAGTGCATCTTCCATCCATCCATCCATTTTCCAACCCGCTGAATCCGAACACAGGGTCACGGGAGTCTGCTGGAGCCAATCCCAGCCAACACAGGGCACAAGGCAGGAACCAATCCCGGGCAGGGTGCCAACCCACCGCAGGACCCTAGTGCATCTTTTGGAGCAAAAATTAATATAAGACCCTGTCTTATTTTCGGGGAAACACGGTAGTAATTTCTAAAGTGGAGCCCTATCATGCACACTCACTCACACTCATACTCAGCCAATTTAGAATTGCTAAAAAGTGGCCTGGACTAAAAATAATGCTCGGGCAATGCCTGGCCACAGGTTTAGTGGTCTGATAGTGGCATTGAGGTTTTAATTTTTCCTTTATGATTTTTTATTGGCAAAGTGGTGAAGCTGTATGTGAAAGCATCAAAATAAGACACAGAAATTTTTAAATATGTCAGTAATAGAAAACACTCAGAGTTGGGGAAAAAAAGTTAAAAATTGAAGGAGTCATGTTTTAAAATTCTGCTACATCTCTATTAAAATCATTCCTGCAATCAAGAATCTGAAACACCAATAAGCAGCTTCTTCAGTTATTTGAAATAAAATGATACGCTGACATTGAATTACAAATCACTAATGCTTCCCTATGCCCACTTTCATCTGAAACTGAATGTCTGTTTGAAATTGCCAACGGCAATTATCTTGCATTACCTGCATAGCAAACCAAATGCTATCATGTCCAAAATAAAGTTTACAGAACTGTGGCTTTCCACCCTTGAATCATGCCATGATAAGTGCATCTTTGCAGTATAAGTTTACAGGTTTATGGGGTTATTACATGTATATAGTATACTGATATACAGCTGAGAATACATGTGCAATGTGAACAACATGGAAAGTAGGTAAGATTACTTCAAATTGCTTTATTAAATGACAATGAAAAGCCAAACTAAAGCTTAACCACCCAGATAATCAAGAAATCTAATTATTATTTTCATGTTGTCATTAGCAAGAACATCACTCAGGCAGAGTTCCTCTCAGGTATGTGCTGTAACTGTGAGCTAAATTCAAAGTGCCATCTTAGCCACCTAAGCTAAAAGAGACATCCTCTGGTTACAGAGAACAATCAGGATTCTAATTCTTACTCTCAGCCTCACTACACTCACCCCTTAAACTGACATAATCCTTACCCCAGAGTGAATATGGGTCATAATACAACTTGTTCAGAATTTTATTCAGGGTAACACCCTATTCTTTGCTGCACATCACTAGCTAAAACAATTGTTCTGTAATAAAAAAGCCTCACATTTGAGCACTGCAGCTGCACAAGGAGTACTACCAGCAGGTTTTTAGGTGTACAGACACATTTCTAATGTAAACATTATCACAGAAAAAACCTGTCTGGATATGTAGTCTTGTACTAGAGGTTTTTATAGGTATAAATGCATCTTTTCGCCAAAATTATGGGACTGATACCCCTTCAGTAGATCCAGTACAATGCTCTATGAAGGACACTATTTAAAGTAATGAATGACAGATACATAAAAAGCCCACATTGAAGTGAAAAAAACATTCATATAACCCCCATGGGTCTGCCGATGGTCATGCTGGTGGTTCACATACCAAAACCAGTTAAAACTAGAAAGATGGATAAGAGACCTTAAAATAGATCTCTCCTGGTATGTTTTTGTCTTTTCTATACCATTCTATACCAAACAGAAAAACACATAATACCATACTTCTTTCATAAAAATTGTATGAATTGTAAAACTAATATTCTAATCACAAAATACAAAAACTAACATGAAGGAGTTATACATAAAACTATTTTTGTCAGTTAATCATAAATAGGATTCGTTCACTCCAAAATACATCTAAAAACCAGTACGTGTTATTTTAGGGTTGTTTTCAAGAAGATTTCATTTTAAACGAGAAAAACAACTCATATCCACAGACAAACAGGAAAAATAAAAAACAGCAATAAAACATGGTTGTGTTGTTTGAAAATTTCTTTTCTATTAAATCATTGTGTCACTTTTAAACCAAGGTACAGGCCTCTACAAAGACAACACTAAATGTCTGACAGTTTAGAAAAACAAACGAGTCGATGTGATCCAGACTGCTAGAAGTGGTCACTTGTTTCTGCTCAAAAATAACAGCAAAACTTTTAAAGCAATAATTGTAAGCAAATATTAAAGTCTTACACAATTTGCTGATCTCCAAAATTTTTCATGCATGATGACGCTGCTTGTGAAAATGTTATTTTAGTATTCTTAAGTTTGTTTTTTTTCTCTTGTCATTCAATTTCGTTGTTCCTTTGTAAAAGTGACAATGGCAATAAAGATCTATCTATCTATCTATCTATCTATCTATCTATCTATCTATCTATCTATCTATCTATCTATCTATCTATCTATCTATCTCCATTGGCATATTTAAAGAAATGTGTGCTGCATATTAAAGTAAGCCAGTATGGTTCAAACAGATCACAGGCTACATTAAATGTAGCATATGTATATGCACATTAAAATTAAAAAATAAATATTTAATAAACTAGGGGGCTCCACCCCCTGCTCACTTTGCTTGCCCACCCCCGGGTTTGGTTTACCGGATATATAATTTACATTTTACATATGTATTATTTTCACTTTTATTTTAAAACTTTTGTAAAAACAATATTTGGAATTAACTTTTCTTCAAGATCGCATTGAATTTTGATTCCGTGTTTGGACTTACATTGTGACAATGCAACGTATATCTGCCTGTGAGTAAATACAATAACAACTTTCTTGAATATTTGTCCATGCTCTTTTTTTTCGCTTTGTCGTTGACATGTCATCTAGAACATATAAAATTATTGTCCTGTTACAATTTATAAGAGTTGAGAGTGCAGGAAGTGTGTCTGACAAAAACATTCACACGACTGAGAGGTTAGATGACCATGGTCTTGTTTGAAAATAGTTGTAAGTAGGGCGTGACTTGAAAGAATCCCATGTTAAAACTCTCCGTCTCATGGGATTTCATACTGCAACAACGTTTTTGGAATCTATTAATTCTTGCTGGCAACACGAATTAGATGATCTACAAGTCTCTAACTTAAAGTTTAAATCCAAACAGTATATTCGATCTCTTTCGCTGTTCCGTTATTTCACTTAGTATTAATTTCCGTTTGTTTGCACTAATGTGATCCTTCCTATCCTTTTTTTGAGAATTTGGAATTTTCGTACTTCCATTATCTCTAAACTGCTGTGCATGTGTACCGCGCCAACATTTATGAATTCTTTACGACATTCTGCTTTGTCATCTACTCTCTGTCCTTTATTTCCAGCCCTGGGCATGGTTAAATTTCTTTCTTGCGGGACGTATAATGCTGCTCACGCTGTTAAGGGGGTGCCTGAACACACACTATGGAGATGCGGTCGGATCAACTGCTGTTTTGCTACTGCTGCTGGCAAGCTGCGTGTCGATCATTTAAAAGCCTGTACAGCAGCTGTCCTTTTGCCACTTCATGTCTCTGCTGCTCGCGTTGTGAAGGGGGGGCTGAACACACACTAAAGAGATGCGTTCGGATCATCTGCTGCTTTGCTGCTGCTGCTGGCGAGCTGTGTGTTCTGCTTGTCGCGCTGAGGGTCAATCATTTAAAACCCTGTACAGCAGCAGTCATTTTGTCTCGCTGTCTTGTCTCGCGTGACATCAAAGTGTCTTCCGAGAAGATCACGTCTCGTCTCCCTTCCAAGATTTTTTTTTTATAACAGAGAGACAACTCAGATTCTGATGTGTTCAGGGACTTAGCTTAACTGTTTTTAAAGTTAAAGCATTTTAATTTTTGGTTTATTTTCTTTATTAAAACACATATGTTTGTAACAATGAGTCATATCCAAAAATAACAGTGATAACAGAATGTAATTACATGTTTTAGCATGTTACAATGTCATGTTAAAAACCAAACACAGGTAGCCAAAACACCTTTCATAAACAGCAAATTCCAATTAAAGTAATGTAAAAACTACACTGATTAATGTTCTATTGGTAGTTGTGGGTTATGGAGGGTTTAAGGCTAACTGTAATTTATATTTATTAAACATAAAAAATAAAGTATCCATTGGTGAGTTAAAATCTACAGTATGCTTACATATACCCATGTGACTAAGCCTGCTAACTCTGACAGCTTTTCAGCCATTTATATTGGGGATCTGAATTGTATGTCAGATGTGGCTGTTGTGAGGGTACAAGAAGTAAATATACAAGTTTAAACAACTACTTCTGTGGTAGTTTTGAAAGAGTATATTAATCAATAGGAAACTGAGGTCACACAGAATGCTTCTCTGTTATAAGACAGACAATTTTAAAAATGTGTACAACATACTCTACTTGAAGTATCTTCATAAAATTTTTAATTTTCTGACAAGTTTCTTGAAGAATATGCATACCAAATTTCAGTGAAATGAGTCAACTGGGAACAGAGTTGTTTCAAGTAAGATTTCCATTTTAGGACATCCTTTTTCATCCATTTTATCTTTGGCAAAACTCCATCTTTCCAACTACCTCTGCCAAAACAAAAACTATCGTCCAACAAAACGTCCCTGCTCCTGAAGCAAAACTCTATCCTCCCTCCTGCCACTTTTAAAACGGCATCTGTTCACTGACCTCCCACAAAATGCCACCAGTGTCCCATCATTCTCTTTCCTACCTATGACCTCTTTAAAAAAATCTTCTCCTCCCACCTACCTCAGACACAATGCGAAAAACTCAAGCTAGGTACTTCAGTAAGGGAGCGGTATCTGTCACTATTTTTTAATATGATGGCAGCTGGTTGAATGCAGCAAAAACCAGATAAAACTCAAAGGTACAACAAATTATATAACCATCCCATTATTACAATGTGCACTGATGTGACAATTATATTAAACCTCAACAGTAATAAACATGATGTATAGACTAATTTAATTGCCATGTAATTGGGCCAAGGCTACGTAATTGCACTGAAAAACTTTTTTGGATTTTTCTCAGTTTATAAAGGATACCTGGTGTCACTTCTCACCAGGGCCAGCTCTACCATGTAGGTGAACTAGGTGGTTACCTAAGATGGCAAAAGCTTGGGGGAGAGTGAAATTGTTTTTTTTTATACATTACCCCTAACATAGAAATACTCTGACTCAATACAACACTAAGCCTCACTCTTTACTACAACATACATTTCTCAGCACTGTCAAAACACCAAGAGGGATCCCACTCTCCTCAATTTAATATATGTATAACAATGTCCTCAAAATTTCTAGATATATTCATAAGTTTTGGAAGCACAGCTATACCTAGGGTAGGGGTTCCCAACCTTTTTCATGAAGGCCCTTTGAAACACATGTGCATGGGAGGCAGTCAATGGGCTTAACCAAAGGTAAAACGCCAGGTCAGGGGTTAACAAAGTGCACTAATGTCTTTTCTCCCTCCTCTGCAGATCACGAGACGGAAAGTCTACCTAAACCAAAACCACTACTGTCTCCCGACCACGTCCTCCCACTGACCTCACTTCCACCTGCTCCCTATTATTAAGCATGTTCAGTAGTAGTATTTTATATATATATATATATATATATATATATATATATATATATATATATATATATATATACTGTATATCATCATCATTATTAGTAATAGTAGTAATAACAGTAGTAGTGATATTAAAATTGTTGTTTTTGTTCTTGTATCACCTCACAAGTTATGCTGTTGGCTATGTCAAGTAACAAAGAGTATCAGTATCTTGATACCCTATGCCATTATTATAATGCCATTATTAATTATTATTATTATTATTATTATAACAACTAATTAGGCCTTAATTTATAAAAGGAACAAATCAATTGGTATATCATTGCCATTCATTAAAGTCTAACTCTATGGATTGCAAACGTTCCAGTTATCGTTTTTTTCTAACTTAAGCTCATCCAGACTTACTTGAGGTCATCTATAGCAGAACATATAAGCAGTTTGGCTATCATCAGCATCAGCCCAGACCTTGCACAGAAACTATTGTATGATAGCCTAATAGACGACTTTACCTCTAGAACATGTAGACATGGACTGTGGTGATATACAACAAAGAGACTGAAAAAATGTACTTTTATTTGACATTAAAAAGTGATATTTAAGTTTGTGATGTGTGCTTCTTTGTTTATTTATTTATATATTTATTGTTTAAATTAAAGCTGCTCTAAGAAATACTAGTGTAGTGGATTTAGGGGTGGATTTAAGGGGGGATTGGGGATTTTGGGAGGGCCAAGAAGAAGATTCCACTTTGGGCACCAGTTTGGTTAGGGGCGGCATTAACATAACCAGTTACATCCCAATAATGTACAAGTCATCCGTGCCACTAAGATGAGAATGACAAATGTTGTGACTCAGTTGTCTCAGTCAGCCCATGATTCATTTATTTAGACTCAAAGTAGCATTAGCAGATGTAGATGGTGGTTGATTTGTTGGCAAGGTAACTTGCTGAACCCTGTTATTCATATGGCATATACTATTTATTGTAACAGCAATCATGTCATTACATGTGCCAGGTGATAGTGGCTACTTGTACAGACACTGGTGCCTTACCCTTGTAGCTGTAAGGTCAGGAAAAGTCACTGCAATGCTGTGAGAAGCACACCACAGGACTCCTCAAATGAATGTGGTGTTTGAGTCAGATGGGAGCATCATCGTGGATGGATATTTACGAGGTTGATTAGCATGGTCCATATATTGTTGCTTCAGGGTGGCAACCGAGTGGATTTTGAGATGCATTTACATATGCACATTAACAAGATGATTGTAAATCATAAATGATAAATTGCATACAAATGTGTGTACACCAGGTTTTATATCACTGAGTGAGTGGGGCTTTTCCCTTTAGCTCAGCTGAATGGTTAGTTAGTAATCTGAAGGCCCCAGGTTATAACTGGCCAGCAATACCCCAAAGTAAAATCTTCAGTAAGAATAGTAGACTGTAAAACCAAAGAAACAATAGTTCTTCAAAGTAAAATCAGAATGACTAATAATTGTGTCATGTATAATTAAATAAGTACATTCGTGTCATTTAATGTTGAAATGAAATTATATATATCATATACATTTTTTTACAAGGCACACCTTCATAGTGTAAGGTGGTGTTTTAGTATAAAGGAGATAAAATCTGCTATGCTTTGACTCAGTAGTGTCAGTTTACTTATTGGCATATTAACAGTACTGGTATTGCAGAAAACGCCATGGAAAAACATTTTCCTGCTTTTGTGAATGCACATATTTCCTGTTAATATAAAATAAATCAACTGATCAATGTAATCTAACTTTTAAAATGCTTTTATTTCCTGTAAAAGTTTTCAACAATGAACCAGCTCATGGGTTTACAGAGACACAAATACCTTCAGTGTACTTTTAAAGACAATTAAAACATTTGTTCACCGCAGCTCCAGAAGACATAAATAAAATAAAATATAAATATAAATATAAAATATAATAAAACATAATTTATTAACACTTTTTTATGCTTCAAGTTGCATGTGATAATGATAATGTGATATTTTAGGGACACAAGTGTGCATGTGGCAAAAGTATTTAAAAAAGCAGCTTTTTACTTCCATTGGTCTTTTGCCATATGAGCACTTAACATAACATGCAACATCCTCAAACCCCGCCTAATCTAAGTCAGGGCAATGAGCATAGGAACATTTGTTTGTGTAAATTTCTTTAACTAGTTCCATATTTTTAAATTACTATATCCTTCTTGTTAATATTAGTAATAGTTTATCAACGTTTTAAACTAAGCTAAGTATTTAACCAGTTTATGGATGCATTGTTTATTATTTTACAGGTGTACACAAAGTGTTTCTCTCATGTTGTATATGATTCCCTTATTACTGTTTGGTAGCAGACATTGACTGTGCTGTTTTATATCATAACATACACCTTTTTGTGACAGTAACACTGCATCATAAATAATTATATAAGTACAGTATATGTTTACGATTGTCATTGTTATGGGCAGTGCCTTTACTGAATGCAGATTTGTTTCTTTTTCACTAGATACTGTTATTTACAATATTTTCAAACTTTTAATTACACATACCTGGCACTACCTCCAAGGTTTGTTCCTGCCTTGAGCTCAACACTAGTAAGGTATGCTCTTGCTCTCCACATCCCTAAAGGTTTTCTATTAGGTCGATGGATGGTTAATTATATGTTGAGATAGGCTGCCAGAATAGAAAATGAGGTGCAGTAATAAAATAGGGCCCAGCATGGCCTTAGGAGGGAAAAGAAAACCCACACTGACAATAAAGGGAATGACTGTGATAAGAAAGAGTGTGCTGGTACATAAAAACAAATGCACATAAGAAACATTACAGCTTTAGAAAAACCTTTGATGAGAACAGGCCATTCCACCTAACAAAGCCTGATAATCATATCTAACAAATTCCTCCAAACAACATCAAGTTGAGATCTGAAGGTCCCTAAAGCTCTGCTGTCCACCACACTAACTTATTCCATGGTAACTTATTCCATGTGTCTATACTTCTCTGTGTGTGTAGTGAGAGAGGCCCATGGTGACATAGTCTTTTTAAATAAAGACGGTGTCCTCAGGCTCAGTTGGAGTATAGGCATGTGTGGTAGCATGGCAGAGCAGCTCCAGGGGTTAATAGGGACATTGGCTGACCATGCATCCAAATGCAGTTCAGCCAATTGCCTTATTAGAACCCTGGGGTCTGTATTTAGTGTACCTGCATCCCTAGAAGTATAAAGAGGAGCCAGAGCAGGAAACAAGGGAGATCTGTAGAAAATGAAACTAAAGGCAGAATCAGGAGGATGAGTCAGTGCAATGGTGAGGAAGCAAAGCAGAGCAGTCGGTGGTCCAGTGAGGGAGCGAAGAAAATGATTCTCTAAGGGCAGGTCACTCATGCTGGCCATTAAGGAGGAGCAGGGAGTGCTTGGGTGCTCCAAGAGTCCCTGTAGATGCCAAAAGAGGCAGTAGAAATGAGAAGGTCTGGGTCCAAGTGCCCCTGTGGGTACTGTCTGAGGTGACTGGGGCAGAGGAGGTCTGGGTCCAAGTGCCCCTGTGGGGACTTTCTGAGGTGACTGGGGCAAGAGCTGGAGAGGAAGTATGAGCTGGGATGCCAGAGGTACAATAAAAGGAAAGGTAGCGTGATGTCTGAATAGTTTCATGGTTGTTTATAAGGATTGTATTTATTGATTTTAAATCCACCTGAAGAGCTCTAGATTTTATTGACTTATTTATTAGGTTTTTTTAAATATTTGATGCACTGCACTTCTGTACTTTGGGATTGTATTTGAGCCTGGATTTGTTATTAAAAGACATTGCATCTTGTTACATCTCTTGCTTGTTATGTATCTTCCTTGCCTGGCTTATCTTGGTACATGGCTATCGGAGGTCCTGGGCTCAAGGGGGTAAATACAGCTGCAGCCAACCCTGACTGTTGCAATGTGAAGAAAAACTTTTTAACATTCATGCAATTTTGTTGAACTAATTTTAAAATAACAACCTGGATCCACTGTACTAATTACTTTTATAATTTTAAAAACTTCAATCATGTTGCCTCCTAATTTTCATTTGCTTAAACTATAAAGGTTCAATTCCTTTAATCATTCCTCATAGCTCATACTTCTAAGTCCCAGAATCAGCCTAGTTGTTCTTCTGTGGACTTTTTCTTAGAGCTTCTACATCGTTTTTGTAGTGAGGAGGGACCTCACTAGTGTATTAAAAAGTTTAAGCATAACCTCTTTTGACTTGTACTATAAACATCATGCTATGTAATCTAACATTTTGTAAGCATTCTTCATGGTTTCTGAACATTATGTGGAGGATGATAGTGATGAGTCCACTATGACTACTAGGTCGTTCTCATAGGGGGTATTTTCAAGTGTCAGACCTCCCACTGTGTACAGTGGTCCCTCGCTATATCGCGCTTCGCCTTTCGCGGCTTCACTCCATCGCGGATTTTATATGTAAGCATATTTAAATATATATCGCGGATTTTTCGCTGCTTCGCGGGTTTCTGCGGACAATGGGTCTTTTAATTTCTGGTACATGCTTCCTCAGTTGGTTTGCCCAGTTGATTTCATACAAGGGACGCTATTGGCAGATGGCTGAGAAGCTACCCAACTTACTTTCTCTCTCTCTCTCTTGCGCTGACGTAGGGGGGTGTGAGCAGGGGGGCTGTTCGCACACCTAGACGATAGGGACGTTGCTACCTTCTGTGTGCAGCTGCTTCCTGAAGGACATGCTGCACTGTGCTTCGCATACTTAAAAGCTCGAAGGGCACGTATTGATTTTTGCTTGAAAAACAAACTCTCTCTCTCTTTGTCTGCTCCTGACGGAGGGGGTGTGAGCTGCCGCCTTCAACAGCTTTGTGCCGCGGTGCTTCGCATACTTAAAAGGCAAACAGCCCTATTGATTTGTTTGCTTTTGTCTCTCTCTATCTCTGTGACATGATCTGCTCCTGACACGCACTCCTTTGAAGAGGAAGATATGTTTGCATTCTTTTAATTGTGAGACGGAACTGTGATCTTTTGAAAAAGAGACAAATGTTTGTTTGCAGCGTTTGAATAACGTTCCTGTCTCTCTACAACCTCCTGTGTTTCTGCGCAAATCTGTGACCCAAGCATGACAATATAAAAATAACCATATAAACATATGGTTTCTACTTCGCGGATTTTCTTATTTCGCGGGTGGCTCTGGAACGCAACCCCCGCGATGGAAGAGGGATTACTGTATTACATTTTAACATTTTCACTTCCCAGTTGTAATACTTTAAATTACAGAAACCACCAATTGGTGCTAGAATCAATCTTGGGCACTGGAGATATATAAACATTTTGCTTCTGAACAAATATTTCACCTTATTTTATTGTCATAACTACATCATTTGGATGAAATTTGACTTGGTTGAGCCTATATAATAAAACATCAATATAAACATACACACTAAGGACACCAGTAATCATCACTCCCAAAACCCCCAATCAATTAAGAAAAAACACTTTTGAACATAATCATTAGATTAGTGCACAAAAGGTAAGGTAAGGTAATTTCATGCATGTTACACTATGTGGGTTAGTACTTTTATGATATTTGGTAGTCCTGGGTCTTTAACAACCATGTATCAAAGGCTATAGGAGTGAAAAGCAGATGTGCAGAACAAGGTTATTATAGTTAACAAAAAACTAAAATCAAAATTGAAACTATTATTAAAAAAACATTTTAGTAAACAGAAATAAAATAATTAACAAAACCAAAATGAAAAACTAAAACTAAACGAAACTATTAAAGTAACTGGAAAGACTAACTGAAATAAAACAATAATTTACTAAAAATAATCTTAGTTTTCATTTTTGAATGAATATTCTTGCTGTTAGCTTTTAACCCTAAAACTGAACGTCATCCACTACGAGCCGCCTGCTTATATTCATCCAGTGAACGGTGGCTGGTGAAGGAGGCCAAATGTTCACACAGCATTTGCGGTGACAGAGCAAGCTGAAAAGCGTGTGGAATAGAAAGCGATTAACGTGCCGCCTTTCTTTGCACTTGTTGTATATTAAGATGTAATTCAAATGCCTGAAATTGGAATGTGCTGGTCAACAAAAACTTTACCCTATGGACAGAAAAATCATGAGTGAGTAGCATTTCAGTTTATTTCTCAAGTGCTTTCTTTTTGTTGACAGTAATTCACCTGCCACTTCGCACACAAAATATACGAAGTATAGAGAAAGTATGGTAATCATGAAAAAAAAATTCAACCTCAAGATTTTGATGAATCCCAAGTCCGAAAATACCGTTTTTTTGGAATTATGTATGTCTGTGTGTGTGTAAACACGATAACTCAAAAACGCAACTACAGTAGATAGATGTATGAAATTTGGCATGTGTTTGTTACACCAAAATTGTAGATCTGTATTATCTTTTGGGCCAAATCCATCAACCGGAAGTGGTACTTTACCTGAACACATAACATAGCAGCTGCAGAGTCCGATACAGTCGACCCTTGATATATGACCGGCCTGACATGCGAACAACTTGGTTTACGACCAAAATGTTTGTTTTGAGTTACGACCAACGTCTTGTGTTACGACCCAAATGCGGTCACGTGTATCTGCTTCTGCGATTGTAAACAAACAGCCGAGAGAATTCGTAAGTGTCAGTCGGAGCCCAGATACATGTGTTTGTGAACGTAATTTCGGTCAGTGCAGTGATTTATATAATTTATTTCGATAATTGCTAAGGAAGGAAGAGAAGGTAACGAAGATAAAGAAAGCGATCACAATCGAAACGAAGAAAGAAATTGTGAAGAAATATGAGAGTGGTGTTCGTGTGACCGATCTCACTAATATGTACAGCATGTCGAAATCCACCATCTCAACAATTTTACAAAGAAAAGATTTGTATAAGGAGGCTCCTTCCAAACAATAACCACCTTCCATTTCATTCTCCTCCTCCTCCCTTCCTGCAACCCAAAGATGTCAAATTAAATGGTGAGTACAGTATAAAATTGTTGTTTCTGGTAGGCTAGGCACTTTTTATAACTTTTTGGTTAGTACATTAGAAAAATTATTGGTGTTTTGGTAAATTATGCACATCATACAACCCTTTTTTATTATGAAAAGGTTAAGTAACTGCTGCTGTGGGAGGTTCGGAAAGCATTATGGGTATTTTCATTATTTCAGCCCTCGCGAACGAATTGAGTTCATAAGTCAAGGGTCCACTGTATATTCAACTTTACTTTTATAATAATTGTTGAATATATTATTAATTTGATTTGTTGTTGATGGTTTTTTAATGTACATAATATAATCATTGTCTTATGGTTTGCTCCTCAAATATTCATCTCCATATCTGAGTACACAAGAAAGTCTAGGTGAGACTACTCCCAATTTTTGAAAATAAAACCGCACTCTGATCGACAGACTGACAAGGTGATCATACAAAATCAGCATATTGTTGCTAACCGATCTCTTTTGCTTTAAACACGCTGTTTAACAACAAAGCAATACAAACCTTGTAAAATTCCTGAGTTGGCAATGTCTCTACTGAACTACAGGTAGGTTTGCGAAGAGAGTCTGCCAAGTGATGAAAAGCTAAACATAGTCATGTGTTTTTGTATTTATGTTATAGTTATTATTTTATCTTTTTTAGTTAATATTCACAGCTCAAAATACCTGAGATTGTGAAAATAATCCAGTAGCAGAATTATGTTTTAAAATATCTGTCCCCCTTTTTTCAATGTTTCTCTCTCTCAAAATAGATAGTTAAAATATCATATTGTTCTTAACATCAGCCATATCATACATATTGCATACCAAGTATTTTTCCTGCCTTGCATCCAAACCTGCGGGTAGGCTCCAAGTTTCCTGTGATCCTACTCTGGATAAATAGGTTTAGATAATGTATATATTGTTCTTAATCTCAGATGCTGTCTCTGTTGTTTTGTGCCCCTCTGCACTTCTATTACCTGCTCCTACTCTGCTCATTAAAGGTTTACTGCTCTTATGATGAGCTATTCAATTCTCACTGCCCCTAACCTTGACACTACATGCTTGTTTTTCTTTGTTTCATTCAATACAACTAGGTGGGGTCTGCACACTCATTCAAGTCTAAAAGTCCTTTGCTTTCTGAGCCCCGGTGATTTTCATGATCATACCTGTCAGAACACAGTAGATTCTGTTTTCTAATTTTTTATATCTTTTTAGGCCTGCAGGTGGCAAAATTATGTCTATAAATTGTTTGTGCCTGAGATGGAATCAGAGATCAATATGGCTGGTAGAAAATAACAAAGCCCAGTATTTGAGATTTTTGAATGCAATGTTGAAGGCATTCATTATAAGCACATTGTGTTGAGCAGGATATGTTGTGTGCTGTAGATATTTTGAGTAAAAAACCCTCACACCTTAAAATTCACCTAAATTTCATTACAAATTGGCCCATTCTGGGCAATAAAAGGAAAAGAAAAAAAGTGCCAACAGTCAGAGCTGATTTGTTTAGCACACATGACATAGAAAATATTTTAAAAATGCTAAAATTGTGTAAAATTGTTCGTATTCAGTACCTGATTTTGGTTATGCATGTTTTTATCAGACAAACACAAAACCAAATAGTAAACTGTGTCATGTATTGTAGTAAGCTTCCACTAACATTAAACTCATATTTTATCCAAACCCGTTAAGTGTACAGTTCTGTCTCATTGTGACACAAAAACTAACTCCATAGTAGCTCTTTAACCAGACCATAATTACTAAAACTAAAACGGAAAATAAAATATATAAAAATAAAATAGAAATGTCTTTGTAAAATACAAACTAAATTAAAACTAAAAATACATGATGAAAGACAACTAAAACTAAACTGAATTTCCAAGTAAGGTCAGAAAAAATATAGAAATAAAAACTAATACAAAAAGGCAAAACTATAATAACCTTGGTGCAGAATGCAAGAGGACATATAGATATTTCAGAAGTAAAGTGAGGCCACGGTTGGGAGATAGCATCCAGTGATTTCAGAGGTGGACACACCATTCTCTCTAAGTGCTTCTTGCCCTCAGCAGAGCTATGTCACATAGTAATGGAGACGTTCAAAACTGTTTTTAGCCTATAGAAAAGGGTCATTGAATTGTGATGATCTGATCATGTTTAACTGCCTCATTCATAAAAGCTATTGGTTATCTTTCCTTCCCATAACAGATGTGTTGACCTTTCATGTTCAAGTATTGGAAATGATGGTGTCCTGGAAACAGAAACTTTCCACCGCCTTGACGACCCAGCTATTGTATAAGGCTAAGTGTGATCTTAACGAGTGTTGATTTTCACTGCATGGGCACACCTTCCTTTCAATACCTACAACCAGTCTTGTGCCCAGTTTTATTGTGTGAAATTACTCAAAAAAGGTACTTTAACCTGAAAGGTTCTTTATATATTGGTGGACAAGTTAATGCTGTAAATACCTAAATTATTAGCCTTGCTTTAGAAGGCCTAGGAGAGGGTTTATGGATGTGGTAAGAGAGTACATGCAGGTGATGGGTCTAACAGAGCAAGATGCAGAGGACAGGAAAAAAAGATGATCTTCTGTGGCAACCCCTAATGGGAGTAACCGAAAGAAGAAGATTAGCCTTCCTTTACATGTACACCACGCAATACTTACCTATGTGACATTCACCTTCACTTTTTCCCATCACAGACCGCAAGGACAGAGACTGGCTACCTCAATTTGAATACCTTAGCAAGGGCCAGATGGTGCTCACAAACTGCATTTCTGTCAAGATGCCCTTAAAGGGTTAGATTTTCAATCTCCCTTAGAAGAGGCCAAGAGGTCTAACAGCCACTTCAACAGCGGCACTCCTGCTGGAACTTCATAGACAATTACGTTTGAAAGGGCCAGACAAATAAAACAGAACAAGTACATTAGCAAGATGGCAGAGACTGGCTACCTCAACTTCAGTATCTTAGCAGGGGCTGGGGGGACACCAATATCCTTCAGCTGTCCCTCATTGCTATCCCTAAAAAGGCTGAACAATTACTCTTAACAAAGGCCAGGAGGTTTTACTGCTAGGTTATTCTGGTTGCCACCTTTGAAAGTGCTAAACAAATAACAAATCACTTGAAAACACACACTGGAGCCGATGTTACTAATAAACAAAGCAAGTTTCAGTGGGATAATATTCAGACTTTAATCATTACTTATGTTTATTTGCACAGAAACCAGGTATTAAATAGTAGAGTTCAAAAGTAGAAAGAAACATACAACCTGAATGATTTAAACCAATGTCAATGAAAGCAAGCTTCACTTCAGTATAATTGAGAAAGAGAGAAATACAGTACTTGTTGGAGTAATTTAAAGAGTTCGTGCTTCTTAATTCGTCTAAAGTGTTTCTTTACAAGTATGTGCCTTCATGGACACTTTCATCCTCTGACAGAATAATGGTTCGGTGCAGCTTCAGAACTGCAAACACCCTCTGTGCGTATTTCTCTTTCAGAAGCCTTATGTCATCTGCCTCTCTCAAAACCTGTATAACAAGTACATCATGCCAATAGAAGTGTTTTCTTTTATACCATGGCTTGATGGCTATTTTTACTAAGTTATATCAGTCAAAACTGGACAAATAATAAGTTTCCTGGGTCTTTCTTCCTGTTAACCTGAAGTTATTTTAAGCTAATTATGAAACACACATTTAACAACAAAGTTCCCAAAAGCCCGTATTTCACATGTTCTTAAAAGGATCTACACACTGGTTAGTTTACCTGAGCTTACACATAAACATTCCAATAGATAATAACATCATAATATTTGCTTTTCATTTGCAGTACTCTTGCCTAATCTGTGTCCCAGAATTCAAAATTCAGTTCAATCACGTCATTATCCCCATCAGTTTGTCTAGCTGATGGTTCAAAAGAAGAACAAATTTAATGGACCCCTTTTCTAAAGTGGTCTTAAACTTGGCCCACAATGCCTTCTGAAATGTTTACTTCTTTATCTTTGTAAGCTCATCTTTCCTGTTTCATGTAAGGAGTCAGCCTCTACAGATGCTCCCCTCCCCAGTGACAATATGATGTTATTGCCTGACTGTCTCTTTTTGCTAAACTCCTGTTTAAATACACATAATTAAAAGGACTGCCAATTTTCCCTTATGAGTTCTATAATATACTGTAGTCTTGGTCACACAATCTTATGTAAATAATACTAAAATAATAATAATAATAATAAATTTTAAAACTTAAATTTGTATCTCCCATTAAAAATCCAATGTAGCCAGATTAGGCTCTGGCACCCATAAACTTCAATTTGACTAAGCAAGTTTAATAATTGATGGATGGATTTTCTCTGTTTAGCTTTACTGGATTTAACATGCTACATGTTGGAAAGACGTATTTGACCATGTCAACAAAAGTCATCCATACAAATTTGATGGACACCTTAAATGTCTGAATGCTTACTGGCATCCTTGCACGTCTTTCTTTAACCTAAGATATGTCTTAGGTTTCTGAAGCCAGAAAACTAAAGTAAACATCAATTTGTTTCTTAATTTTTCATACTGTTCAAGTTGAATAATACCAAAATGGTATTTGCCATACATTACAATGAAAAAAAAATCTTTTGGAACTTGATATTCTAAAATTTTAGTGCAAACTCAACTGTTGGAAAATGTAGACTATGAGGAAAAAATATTGTCCAGATTCCTTTGTTTAACTTGGAGACTTTGAAGAAACTTCATCTTAATAAATGTCTGTTCACAGGGTTGCAGAATTATAAATGAACCCAGATTTTTTACTTTTTTAAATCCTATAAAAATAATAACTTCTGTCATAAGACAAACAAAATTTTGTAGCACGACAGCTATATAAAATGCATGTGGCCCAAGATATCATTGGACAATACTGAAGAAAACGGTAAACAGCCCATAATATACACTAAGTCTTTATTTAATAAATAAAAGATAAAGTTTAAAAAGAATTACAATGTTAGTACAGCGAGGGAGAAGTTAGCACTGCTGACCCACAACTCTAGAGTATTGGCTCTGGATATCTACCTGTAATGTGTGCTGTGTCTTCCTGTGTCTGGGTATGTTTTTCTCTAATTTTCCACACACATCCAAAAGACAAGCATTATACATCAAATGGAAGCTCTAACCTAGCTTTATGTTAGTGATTATGTCCTGCGATATACTGGCACCCATTCAGAGTTGGTGCCTGCTTTTCGCCCAGTGCTATCAAATAAATAGTAACATGAACATATGGCTTAAAATGAGTAACCATGAATTAAGCTACAAAAAGACAGCTTTAAATATGAGAAGAATTGTGAATATTTGCTTTATGTTTCCTGTCCTGAACTAAATGTATGAAAGTCTTCAAATACCAATGTCCTTTAAAGCTTTTAAAATATGAATAAACAAAGCATTCATCCTTGAGTGGTAGTGCTAAATTTTATGTCTATGGGGAAGATATTCTACCGCAAATACAGTGTGAACAGGCAGCATTCCAAACTTGTAAACACATTTCTGTCATTTTATTCACTTGTGATGGAGCTGTTTTATGAAATGGGCTTTGCAAACAATATTTCTGTATATAACAATATAAAATCTTATATAAACTGTGCATGATATTTTGACTCATTCCATTTAAAGGTCATCAGCTAAAGTGAGATGGAGCATGTGGTTACAAGGGGTTATTTTGTCAAATGGAACAAACACAAAAACATGAGAGCACAAAATGAAACACCACAGTTATCAGCCTGGAGCTGAATGACATGAATTGCTCAGAAGTGAATGCCTCATTGTAACAAGGACAACCTCTATGTGCCATCCCAACTCAACATGAAAGCATACAAAAGTCCCCAAAGTATACCATAAAAAATTTTTTACAAAATAAATTAAAAAAATGAAGTGAGGGGCAAGCAAAGGGCAAAAGCATCCGGCAGTCAGTAATATAAACACAATAAAAAGCCTGCTGACCAGTTGCGATTGTCCAGCACTGTCAGGAGCTCACAGACGTAAGAGTGCATGCAGTAAAGCTACTGGGCTTTGATTTTGTCAGGAAACAAAGCTCTATGCACAACTGGTGTTTTATAAGTATTCTTGGACATTATTATCTTCACTAAAATAAAGCTTATAATTTTTAACCTTATTCTAGAGGTGCCATTTTGTTTTTTGTGTTTTGTTTGGTCGCTGCCATGTTGTGAAAATGTCACATGATCACACCTAAGCTATTTACAGTTTGCTACCCTCATTATTAGAACATGACTCAGTAGTTACATTGTGAATTTTTGTATCACTTCTAGATTTCAGACATTAAAAACTACTTTGCAAATTAGTTAGGGCTGAGGATTTCTGCTTGATATGGGTTTATTCTGTCTTTAATTTTTGAATTTGCTATTTGGCTTACAATTCTAGTTTTGATAACAGATTTTCTCATTGATTCTGTTGGTATTTCTGATGATTGCCTGTTCCAAGACAACGTTTGTTTTGTGCTCCTGCTTTAGTTTGGTTCCAAAACATTTTTCTAAGCTGTTAAATTCTCATTAGTTTTCACAATGTTCTCTTTAGGTTTCTTTTTTTTTTTTTATATATATTTTTATTTTATTAATTTTCATTGTAATCATTCCATACAAACAGATCCATTTATAACCCAACAAATTTGAAAACAAATCAAACCCCACCCCTGAGAAGGAGAGCTTAGCTAAAGGAAAATTTCTTTAAGCTTTTTAATAAGGCAACATTAGACAAAAGAAGGGGAGAAGTAAATATCTATATAAATAAGAGATGGAGAAGGGAGTTAAATACAATAATAGTTAATTCTCTTATTCTAAAATAATATTGATTAAATCCTTCCAAGTTTTGAAAAAATTTTGTACAGATCCTCTAACTGAAAATTTGATTTTTTCCAATTTCAAATAATATAAAACATCAGTTTCCCACTGACTTATAAGAGGAGAATTAGGATTCTTCCAATTTAACAAAATAAGTCTGCGTGCCAAGAGTGTAGTGAATGCAATCACCGTTTGTTTGTCCTTCTCCAATTCAAGTCCATCTGGAAGGACACCAAACACAGCTGTTAGTGGGTTAGGAGGGATTGTGACCCCAAGGCTGTCTGAGAGGCACTTAAAAATTTTTGTCCAAAATGATGTTAGTTTGGTGCAGGCCCAGAACATGTGACCCAGTGAGGCAGGAGCTTGGTTGCAGCGCTCGCAGGTTGGATCCTGGCCTGGAAACATTTTGGACAGTTTTAAGCGAGACAGATGAGCTCGATATATAATTTTTAGTTGAATAATTCTATGCTTTGCGCATATAGAACTCGAGTGAATTCTCTGCTTTGCTACCTTCCACTCCTTTTCTGATATATTGATTAAGAGATCTTCTTCCCAATGTCCTCTTGGATCTTTGAAAGGTAGGGACTCTAATAAGATTTTATATATTGCGGAAATAGTGTTTGTTTCCTCGGAATTGAGCAGTATTTTTTCCAGCATTGTGGAGGGTGCAAGGTGGGGGAAATCGGGCAATTTCTGTTTAACAAAATTTCTAATTTGAAGATAGTAAAAGAAATGTGTAGCTGGGAGGTTAAATTTTGAACGTAATTGTTCAAAAGATGTAAATATGTTGTCTATATAAAGATCTCTGAGCATTTTAATCCCAAAACTTTTCCAGGTATTAAAAACTGGATATACTTGCGAAGGTTGAAAGAGGTGGTTCCCTTGCAAAGGTGCCACTGATAAAAGATTTTCCATCTTAAAATGCTTCCTAATTTGGTTCCATATTCTGAGTGAGTAAAGCACAATTGGGTTATTAGTATATTTGCGATAATTTTCATTTATTGGAGAGCAGAGCAGGGAATATAAAGAAGTACTACAGGATTTTACTTCTATTGCAGACCAAGCCTGTGTATGTGCATTTATTTGTGTCCAGGTTTTTATGGCTTGTATGTTTGCTGCCCAGTAATAAAACTGAAAATTAGGTAAAGCCATGCCACCTTCTGCCTGAGGTCTTTGTAGGGTCGCTCTTCGGATACGTGGGTGTTTTGAGTTCCAAATGAATGAGGTTATTATTGAATCTAACTGTTTAAAAAACGATTTATTGATATATATTGAAATGTTTTGAAATAAAAAGAGAAGTTTAGGAAGGATATTCATCTTAACAATGTTAATTCTTCCGGCTAGAGTGAGATGAAGGGTTGACCATCTATGCAAGTCTTGCTTAATTTTTTCCATACAGACGCCAAAATTTTGTTGATAAAGAGCTTTATGTTTACTTGTGATATTTACCCCTAGGTATTTAAACTGATCTGCTATGGTAAAAGGTAGGGTGTCTAATTTAATATTATATGCTTGTGAGTTCACTGGAAAGAGTATACTTTTATTCAGATTAATTCTAAGACCAGATATCTTTTGAAATTCTGTTAGTGCTGTTAAAACAGCAGGGACAGTGTTTTCTGGGTCCGATATATATAAGACCATATCATCTGCATATAGAGAAATTTTCTGTTCCAGTCCTTCTCTGACAATCCCCTTTATCTGATGGGAATTTCGGCAGTGAACCGCCAGTGGTTCAATAGCGATTGCAAACAACAGTGGCGACAAGGGACATCCTTGTCTGGTACCACGTTCTAGTTTAAAGTAGTCTGAGCAAATTTTATTAATACAAACTGAAGCTTCTGGACTGGTATACAGTAGTTTAATCCAAGCACAAATATTCGGGCCAAACCCAAATTTCTCCAATGCAGTGAAAAGGTAATTCCATTCGATCATGTCAAATGCCTTTTCTGCGTCTAATGATAGTAATATCTCTGGGGTGTTTGATTTTGCTGGTGAATATATAACATTAAACAAGCGTCGGAGATTTGAAGATAGATGTCGGCCTTTAATAAATCCAGTTTGATCTTGTGATATTACCGAGGGCAGCACTTTCTCCATCCTTCTAGCTAGGATTTTTGAGAGTATCTTAACATCATTATTCAGGAGTGAAATTGGTCTATATGATGCACATTGTAACAAGTCCTTATTTTGTTTAGGAAAGACGGTGATTAATGCTTGTCGAAATGTTTGAGGTAGTATTTGGTGGTCTTTAGCTTCTGTAAATGTTACCAATAAGAGTGGAGCTAGCTGAGTGGAGAATTTCTTATAAAACTCTACGGGGTAACCATCAGGGCATGATGATTTCCCGCTTTGTAGTGACTTTATAGCATCTAGTAATTCTGTTAGCGTTAGAGGTTTATCTAGTTCCTCAGCACTTAAAGCATCTATTTGTGGTATTTGTGAATTATCCAGAAATGCATTAGATTGCGTGTTGTCTTCTTTGGGCTCAGTGGAATATAAAGACTTATAGTAATCTCTAAATGTGTGCATTATTTTATTATGGTCGATGATTTCTTCTCCATTCTTGTTGGTGATTACTGGTATTGCATTGTGAACTTCTTGTTTATGAATTTGTTGAGCTAAAAGCTTATTAGCTTTTTCTCCGTGTTCATAGTAATGCTGTCTAGACTTATAAATAAGTTGTTCAGTTTCTTTAGTTGTTAAGATGTTAAGTTCTGTATGCAGGGCCTGCCTTTTCCTGTGAAGAGCTTCACTTGGACGCCTGGCTTGTTCTTCATCTATTCTAGTAATTTCATTTCTTAGCTCTGACACTTTCTTGGTTTCTAATTTATTTCTATGGGAAAGATATGAAATAATCTGGCCTCTTAGGAAGGCCTTTAGAGTTTCCCAGAGTGTTCCTGCAGAAACCTCTGTAGACGTGTTTGTCTCTAGGAAGAAGCTGATTTGTTTGGATATAAATTCTGTGCAGTTCTCGTCTGCCAATAAAAGAGGGTTAAGACGCCATCTGCGAGGTGAGTACGAGGGGCTTATTGATTTTAGCTCCAAGACTAGAGGGGCATGGTCAGAGATAACAATTGTGTCATATTTGCATGATTTAATTGTAGGCAGGAAATTATTATCTATAAAAAAATAATCAATTCTTGAGTAGCTATAATGCACTGGTGAGTAGAATGAATATGTTCTTGAGTTTGGGTTAAGAAACCTCCAGGGGTCTGATAAGTTGTGATCATTTAAAAACTGTGTAATTATCTTTGCAGTATTAGATGTCGTCCAAACCTGTCACAGGAGTCCTATCTAAGAGTGGATTTAAAACACAATTAAAGTCCCCAGCCATTATAATTTTATGAGTGTTCACATTGGGAATGGATGCAAATAGATTTTGCATGAATTCCTTATCATCAACATTGGGTGCATAAACATTTATCAAAATCATTTTACTGTTATATAAGTTGCCCATGACCATCACATATCTCCCTTCAGGGTCCGACACTACCTCTGATGCTACAAATGGAACTGTTCTATGTATGAGAATTCCCACCCCTCTAGTTTTCTTTATAAAGCTAGAATGGAACATTTGGCCAGTCCAGTCTTTTTGTAATCTGAACTGATCCTTGGTTAGTAAGTGGGTCTCCTGTAAAAATACTATTTTAGCGTTTAAGCCTGTTAGGTGAGAGCATACTTTCTTTCTCTTTAATTCGTGATTCAGGCCTTTAACATTCCAGCTCACAAAGTTAACTGTCCCATCATGGAGACATTGATTCTGAGTTTTTAATGTCATTTTATAGTTTTAATTGGTAATATGGCAGTTTTAATCTTAGTTTCAAGATTCCCCAGGAGTTGTTGCATGTTAGCCTGTTGCTGCATTGATATTTATAATTATAAGGATTATAAGAATAGATTAGATATAACCTGCTCTCCTTCTCTCCCCCCTTTATCCCCCCACCCCCCCATTTTGCCTCCCCACATGAGGCTAGACCCCACTTCGCGATGTTCCAGTCCTCTGACATACGAAGAGACAGAGCACGTCCAAAACAAAACAAACCCCACCCTGCAGCGGCGTTACAGAATTAAAACAGAGATATCTTTTACAGTTAAATCCTTAATACTATCTGCCGAAAATGTTCTCATTAACAATATTTAATCTTGAAATAATCTTCAGCGCTTTTAAGTTAAGATATTAAGATTAAAAAAAAAAAAAAAAAAAAGAAAATAAGAGATGTATAATTATAATACCAGTCTCTTTAAACATGGATCCAGCGATCAGATCATAGGTCTTTCCCGTGCCTTGATAGAATACGGCTCTTTAATTTTAATTAACTTTCAAAAAAAGTGTCGGAAACAGCTTCTTTAATTCTTTTTCAGCTTCTTCTTTGCTGAAGAAAATATAATGTCCATCTTGAACTTCCACTTTCAGTTTGGCAGGATACAAGAGGCTGTATTTGATATCGGCTTCCCGTAGCATCCTTTTAATGTCGTTGTAGGATCTGCGTTTTGCAGCTGTTGATGGTGAGAAGTCGGGAAAAATACGAATAAGATTATTTTCGAATATAATCTCTTGCTTGTGTCTGAGAAGTGCCATCACATCAAGCTTACATCTTAGTCGTTCGAAGCGGACAATAAAAGACCTAGATTTAAAGGCGCTTGGTATCTTTGTGCGATAAGCCGTGGCTATCTCATTGTCAAGTTTAAAGTCATCTCCAATTATTTTAGACAGTAATTCTACTGCAAATTTCACTGGGCTTGAGCTTTCTCGTTTCTCAGGTATACCCTCAATTCTTATATTATTTCTTCTGCACCCATCCTCCAGGGCTGCAAGTCTGTCTCCAAGTTTTTTGTATTCCGAGTTCGCAGCTGTGGCTTTTTCATCGGCGTTAGATGCCATTTGTTCCGCTGTTTCCACTCGAGCCGTGAGTCCCTGCTTAACGTCTTCCAGCTGGTCTGAAACGTCATTAATATGATCATCAAGCCTTTTCAGTTTGGAGTTAGTTTCTTCAATGTGTTCCACTAATTTCTCCAACATGCCTTTAAAGTTCACGTCGAAACGTTCAAATAGACGCGTTTCCTTATCTTTGTTATCCTTCTTGAGCTCAGTGGCCACCTTCTTAAGATCATTTGTGTTATCTTTCTTAAGCTCATTCATGGCCGTAACCATGGCAGTGGCCAGTGTAGTGTTCATCTCTTTCTGTGTAGCTATCTGTGTAGCGATCATCTCTTTCAGTTCGGACAGTTCGCTTCTGCTTTCGTGCTCCGCAAGTGAAAATGCAGCTCCTGTTACAGGCTCGCGATGAGTAGATGAGAGCACGTCCTGCAGAGCCCTTTCTAGTCTCGAATGATCCTCAGAAATCGGCGATCCCTCGCGACCTGTATCACTTGCGCCTTCGCTCCCATTTTCACTCTCGACTGGAGACGATACAATGGAGCGGGGCCCCAGGAATTCTGCGCACTCTTCTGCCTGTTCCAGGTCAGTCTCCGTGATGCCATACCTTACACCTGCACTCAGGCCGGAAGTCTGTCCGGACTTCGATGCAGCTTTAAGTTTCTTTTCCGGTTCTTTCTGACTTTTCTTCTTGTTACTCATGCTTGTATATTGTAGTGGAAGTCCCTTGGTCGGGTTAAATACAGGATACCTCTAAATAATATGAAATACGTGGGAAAATAAAGCCGCTGCTAGCGGAGCTCTGCTTCAGACGTCCATCTCCTATAAACGGACCAAACCAACTCCTCTCTTTAGGTTTCTATGGCAAAAAAACCTCAGCTGTAGGACCTTTGATATTAAATGACAACCTTTAAAGTGAGGCTAGCAATTCAACAGATTGTTACGTGCCGCCATTAAAAAATTGCAAAACAATGTTAAAACAGGCATGGCTCAAAATCTAAGAATTCAGATAATAAAAATCAGCCAATGAGAAACACCCAACAACAAGACAGCACCCAAAGTATGAAGCAAAAGCAGAACCCAAAACAAGCAAAAGAACCACAAACCACAAACCACTGGAAAACACAAAACCTCAAACATACAGAGATGAGGTTTTCACAAAACTTGATTGCACAAAGCAAGAGTCAATTTCTTTTCCTTGCTCCATCCTCTTTTATTCCACTTGCCTCTCCCATCACATGACTATTGCCTAATTAATGTTGCCACGTAAAAGAGACTGATAGGTGGGGCCAAGTGTAACAGGTAAATAAAATGAGCGGCTAGGGGTACAGCCTCAGCCAGAAATGAACTGCATGAATGACACCCAATATCCACTTCAGAAACTGAGCAATATACACCTCTCCTAATCACATCAAGTTCTCCGTCTATATGTCTCTTCCTATATATAATTCTTCAAGCCACACAACCAAGACAAGCTACTTCTTCAACATTAGATTCTAGACACATTGGCATCCTGGTAGAGTGTGATATTTAATTCTCATTGGTAATACTTGGAATTAATTTGCAGGGTCAGGAATGTTACCAGAAAATCCTGGCATCAACTTTCAATATTATACTGTAGCTCCAAGTAGTCCATGCATCCAGGACCCTTTAAATTCATTTTAAGGACACAGTGACCAGTGAATGCATTTTTTTCAATTATAGTGAACTTGAACTAAACCCTGTATATGACAGAGTGTGAAAAGTCCAGACTCTTGTTTTTCAGAAGAAAAATATGCCTCACATATCCTGACACCTTGCCTCCAAAAGTATGCTATCACACTACACAATTAGGCTGGCTTAATAATGCAGCAATGCACATACTATTCTTTTATAACAGCTAGAAAGTTTAGACAGTTCTGTAAAAAGGTCATTACAAACAAATGCTGTGTATAATCAGAACTTGAAGTAATCTCAATACACTCAAACAAACACTCCACAATAAACTTGAAATTCAACTAAAACGCTGTCATGGGATTACTGACTGAAAGAAAAAACAATTCAACTGTTGTGTTGTGGGTATAAATTGTGTTTAGTTTAAAAAAATAAAACAACAGATTTTCATTAAAGAGGTTAGCAAATGTTTAGTGTTTTCCTTGTGTAACTAGGCCTCCCTAGGCTGTACTTACCCTGTTCATTCATCCATTTTGGGACAAGAGGCCATTAGAGCCTTTATTGCACATTTCTTTCCATGAAATGATTCTGTACAGATTATTGTCTTTGATTAACTGCAGTTTCAGTGAAGAGCAATTGTCTTTAAATGAGCAAAAAAACAATCGGAGCATTTTGTGTGAGTAGCCAGATCCTCAAACATCAACATGTTGTGTCTTGGATTATTTGAATGTGTTTGAAACATCTTAGAAATGCAATGATGATTTTAGTTGTTGAATCTTTCTGGTCATTAATAATTCCAGAGGCAATATGTACATTTTGCTCCACAAAGAGCTATTGTTTGTTTGTTTTCTTTTTCTCTTGATTAAGGAATAAATTGTTTGATCATAAAATACAATAAAAAAATTTCTATCCAAGTTAAAAAATTTTCGTTCAGTTGTTTTATTACTTTTCTTAATAATAATATGGTGATCTAATAACATTTTCAACTCTAGAACTAGAGCTTCATCCAACAACATTAGGTTTAAGGCAGGAACTAACTTGAACCAGAAGCCAGTCCATTATAATGCATAGTCATACAAACACTCAGAAGAAGAAACCTCAGAATCACTTCAGTGAGAGACTGGTGTAGTACTTGAACCCAGGACAGTGCATTTGTGACGTACCACCTTTGATAACTGTACAACCCTTTATTAAATTGATGATTACCTGTGCAAAGCAGACTTGAAAATTAATATATTATATTAGTTTACTGATGCATTATGTTGACACATTTTACTACAACTGCAGTGAACTGATATGATTTAGGGTGGACCCCTGCCTTGTGCCTGATAGGAATGACTATAGTCTCCAAAAGAATAAATATGGAAAATTTGATCTTCTAAACATTTGATTTCTTTGTTTTAAGAATTGCTTATTTTCTTTCACCGCACCAAAGAAACTCAACAGTCACTGTTCAGAGAGTGGATGAGGAGATTATGCAATGCTACGAATACTTATAGTCAACATCAGTGACAGGCTAGATTGGTTGGTCCATTAACAAAGAGGAGCCATATATGAAAGGGATGTGCTTTTTTCCTTTAATGTGAGTAGTGACAAGCCTTTACAAATTCTACAACTCTGTGATGGCCAGTGTGATTATCTACATTGTAATGTGTTGCACTGGAAGCCTCAAGAGAGACCCCCACTGAATCAACAAGCTAACTGAGTGGGCAAGCTCAGTTACATAATGCAGTGTCCTCCCTCTGAAAGTATAGAATAAAGACAACTTCTCTCTGACATACCATCATGGAGTAGTTTTAGCCAACAAATTATTCAGTATAAGTGTCTCAAGAAATGCTACTGGGGCTCCTTTATACCTAAGGCAATATGTCTTTATAATGCCTCACTGTGACTGCTCTCTTATCTTTAGCCAAGGTTGTAATTATTGTCTGTGTTTGATAGGGGGTGTTGTTGTTTGATATATTTTTTGAGCTTCTGTAAAAAAACTAAATTTTCTCATGGGACAAATAAAATACTTTCATTCCATCTATTTATCTATCTATCAAAGTCAAAGTCAACGTTATTGTCATCTCAACCATATACAAGTATACAGTTAGACGAAATTGCGAAGCTCAGGGTCCACAGTGTAACAACATGACGTGCAATAAATAAATTAAAAGTAGAATTAAATTTAAAATTTAAAAATTAAAAATTAAAACACAAACAAGACAAGACATTGTGCAAAGATAGGACAAAGAAGTAGCAGCAATATTGATGTGTAAGATATGTAATATAATAAATAATAGATATAGATAATACAGAAGTTATCAGTGCATGCTAATAGTTGTTTAAGATGTGTAAACAATGACAGGTCAGAATGTTTCACAGCAGAAGGATCTCAAGAGTGTCAAAATACTTAAAGGTCAGTATGAGATTTTCAGTTCTTTTCTACATGCACACTCGTCTTTGCAGGAAAGTGGCTCACATGTATAAAAGTTCTGTTTTTAGAGGTGGTTGAGGACTTGTGGAAAGTCCCAGGGGGCAGCCTGTTGTTAAGGAGTCTAACAGCTTGGGGGTAAAAACTCTCCTGCATCCTGGCAGATCTGGCTTTGATGCTGCAGTATCTTCTCTTGGATGGCAGAAGTGTGAAAAGTCCATGTGAGGGGTGTAAGGGGTCCTGCACAATGCTGCAGGCCTTGCGGACACTGCGTTTGTAAAATATGTCCTGTAGTGAAGGGAGAGGCACCCCAATAATGTTCTCTACTGTCTTCACTATCCTTTGCAGGCGCTTGCAGTCAGATATGTTGCAGTTGCCATACCAGACCATGATGCAGCTGGTCAGAACACTCTCAATGGTGCATCTGTAGAACATGGTGAGGATGGAAGGGGGAAGACTTGCTCGCTTCAGCCGCCTCAGGAAGTGTAGTCTCTGCTGGGCTTTCTTGATTAGTGATGAGGTGTTATGTGTCCACGTAAGTTCCTCAGTTATGTGCACACTGAGGAATTTGGTACTCCTAACAGTCTCCACATCTAAACCTAAATCATCTAAAACATCTGTAGTAGTAAGGTGTTGTACCTTTTATTGGTACCATTTTTCTTGATTTCTCATTGCATCTAACTATCCTGTTGTAACAGTGGTGCAGGAGACTTTCACATGATTCTGTGTAATATTTAGAAAGCATATTTTTTGTTTCTCATGTTTTGTTTCTGAAATTGCAATTAAAACTTTAAGTCAGACTGGTTGTTGACTCTAAATTAGCCCAGTATGGGTTGCAAGGAGTATGGGTGTTAAGCCCTGCAGTGGGTTTGGGATGATAACTGCCTTGAACCCAGTGATGACATCCCTGAACTGAGTAAGCCTTCTCAGATAATGAATAGATGCCTTAAAGGAAGGAGTAAAAAATGTTTATTTAGCAAAATCTTTGAAAGTCTTGTATATAAGCATTACATTTTTAAGTGCTTAGGTGACACAACACCCTGTGTTTCTCGGTATCTCCCCTTAAACTGTTTCCATTCTCATTATTAACTGAATTGAGAGTGATCCATTTTCCATGCAAATCAGAATCAGACTCTTCAACAAACTGCAGTGGGCTTGCGCCCTGCCTGGGATTTGTTCCTGCCTTGCGCCCTGTGTTGGCTGGGATTGGCTCCAGCAGACCCCCGTGACCCTGTGTTAGGATATAGCGAGTTGGAAAATGACTGACTGACTGACTCTTCAATAACCCCAACTTGGATGTAATTTTTGCAGCTCCTTTAAAAACAGTGATTATTTGAAAGCTGCATGTTTCATTTATTTTACTTGGTTTCTCATTGCTGATCTTGATTTAATATGTTTCTGCTAAGATTCACTGATTGCTTGTGCGTTCTTGCAGTTGACAGTCAGACAGATGAGCTTTTACACCTACTGCCAGGCTTTGTGTAAAATGTCTTTTGTAATTTAAAATCTGAACTAAAATGATTAATTTCCCTGTGACTTATCAGGTTAAAGTTTACAAAAGTAGACTGACATTATCCTGTGCTGAACTGGCACCCTATTCAATGTTTGTTATTGCCTGGCAAATTATGCTGCCACCACGGGTTCTGTCTCCTTGATCCAAGAACTTCATTAAGATGGTTCAGTAAATGGACGGTTGGATGCGTAACTCTTTAAGTGTGTGTTAGTTATTTAAATTTGAATAGGCAAATTTTGTGTTTGGCAAGGAACAAAAAGGTCTTTCTGTAGGGGCAAAAGAAAGCAATAATCAACATCATTGGTTAAGGGGCTTTACATAAAAATCAATTTTCATTTTCCATCAAAATCTTTAAAGATAAATCCAAAATGCAAATTAAACCCACACTAAAGTCAAAAATAGAATCTTCCCTAAACATTGTTTATGTTAATTATTTGAGTGCTAGTCTAACGCAATGTTTTCCCTTCAACAAGGTAAGGTTTGGACACTTATTCAATACAAGTGGCCATTTTATTTAACATGACCAGCATAATGTCATGGGATGTGCATTAACTGCATAGCAACCGCACAGCATCATAATGATCAAATATATGGTGGTACCCATGCAAACAACCACACAAAATAACAGCACCAGTTGGAAAACAAATGCACAAAATGACGATGCAATGATGTCATTATATTAAAGATAACAATATTAAAAAGAGGAATTAAAAATTGAAAAATCAGAAAGGTAACACAAAAAACAATGACACATGCTTGACATTGAAGGCCACAACTGCAGGGTCACCTGAGGCTGGTACGGGAAACGCTAGAACGATAGTCTGACCCTGAATGTGGTATCACAGATAAGCTGAGAAGCGATTCCTGGCTGGGACAGGTCAGAATTCTAATGAACTTAGGGAGAAGAAGAGAGCAGAACAAAGGTTCAACTGATGGGAGGAAGACAGGGCAGACAGCAGATAGAAAGGTACAAAGGTGAGATGTTATGCTAATGAAATGTCATCCAGTCACTCTACTGTGTGGATTGGACTGACCTGGCATTGAAAAGGCTTGGATGGGAATCTGGGTTTCTTGTTTCCTTTTTGTTTATTTGTACTTTGTGTTACACCATGTGTTCTTTATTTGTAAGAAAGATAAGACTTTTTAAAGCTTTGCTGTGCTTCTAAGATTTAAAAGAAACACTTTGAAATTAAGCATCAAGTATTTAAACTTAAAACTGCATTTTCTGCACCAGCTCTTTGAACAGATGGTGGTAATAACCTGTATCCTTTGGTTGGGCTACCTCCCTAAGTCAAGAGTATTTTTTTGCATTTATTTAAAAATTCTAGCATTCATTTAACACTCAAGCCACTACTGAAGATTACTGGGATTGCACTAGCAAATGAACTGTTAACTTTAATCGAACACTCCATTTACTTCTTGATCCTCCCTTCATCCATTGTCGGACTTATGGCATATTACATGATTTAAAATGCCACACATTATAATATAAAACTCTCAGACCTGCTTAATCAAATTTAGGGTCATGGAGTGCCAGAGCCTATCATGGGAACATAAGGCATAAGACTCAAAACAGAGCACCCTTGCATTTCCACCCATTCTCTCATTCATAAAGAGGCAATTTGGAATTTCCAGTTAACTGAACACACACATCTTTGGCCATGGAAAGCCACACAGTCACAGAGAGAAGGTACAACTCTGCACAGACAGCAGCTATTTGCGGAATGGCAGCCAAGGACACTATATCCATGATACAGTAGCGCTAACCTCTGCACCACCATGCTTCCCCAATGCAATTATTGTTTTAACAAATTCTGAGTTTAGCAGTATGTACAACCAGCATGAGAGTGACAACTTCTTTTTCTGTTTGTGAATAAGCAAATTAAATGCCAGCTGGTATTTCATTCCAAACAAAGGTGCAGTCTGTAACTGTGGCGTGCCTCTCCTTCCTTTCTTAGACTTTGGGCTTTTCTTTTTTTTCTGCTCTTATTACCATGCAACTGTAAGTATGTGCCTTTTCTAAGAACTTCAGCAAAGCAGCTTGGTTACTTATATTTAATTACCCAACCCTTTTATCAAAGATGACTTAAAATCATAGTGTTAAAATTGAAACACCAAATCAAATTATTTGCTCAGAGTTATGGAAAACAATTAAATTGCAGTCTTGTGGTCTATAATCCAACACCTTTGCCTCTAAAACCACATTGTCCACATATTTTTTTGTTATTGTCCTTTAATATTTTTCTTAAAGTTACATTCATTGGAGCCGACCCACTAAGTATTTCACTACATATTGTACTGCAAGTGTGATTTGTATGCGACAAATAAAATATGATTTGTTACTTTTTCATAATAACTAGTAGATGAACAATTGGCATTTAAAAAGTAACTCTTCGCTTTATGTCCTGTATATACAGTACTATATTGCCAGTTTTCTAACAATTAAACAACCATCACATTTACCAATATGATAAACATAAGTTTTTCTACTAAATGACTGTACTGTAACAAGTATTCATTAAAAATTGCAAACCACAGTTTCTAGCTCCCCCTAGTGGTAGCTCTGTGAACTATGAGTCCTGCTTTAGATCTGTATTTCTGACTTCATTAGCCTTTAAGTGTAAAAAAATGGGTTCAGAAAATGGACGAAATGACAAACTAAACTGTAAAAACACCAAAAATATTTAAACATACTCTATTACATAAAGCATTTGAGAAAATAATGAAAGAAAATAAAACTTTTTTTGGCTAATCTATCGTGTACAGGTAAAGTTAACAGTGTGCCTAGATTTACACCTGATGTTTTTCACATAAAGGCATTTTCACAAGTGCTGCAACATTTTTTGTGTGATTATAAAGATGAAGTGAGGCCACTACTGTGACAATTTTTCCCTAGTATAAAAGTGAAAAAGAGATTAAATTCATTCAAGTAGGAAATGGCAAACTTTCTGTTGAACATTGTTGGAGAAAACAAGGCTTTTTTAGTGCCATTAGATTTTGTACTACATTTTAACATGTAAAGTCCATGGAGGAATCTGCATGGTTAAAATATAGCGCTATTTTTTTGATCTGTCTGAAGGGGATGTTTTGATTACCAAAGTGTTCTCAAACATCAATAAGAGACTAGGAAATGACACATGGAAACGCTAGAAGCCATAAAGGAAGTGAAGGAAGGGCATTTTCATTATGTGCAGATGCATGGCCCATTAAATTCATACTAATAATAAGCAATTATATACAGCTAGGGCGCCATTCTTGCCGAGGATCAGTCTGCACTCCCAAATCCCAGGACCCGTGATGGCTTTAAGTTAGGCACTCTCACTTCTGGGATACTACATACATTAATTACATTGATCAATGTCACAAGTACCCTTGTTTAAATTTAGAATAAATATAAGCATGTAACATAAAAAGATGAATAAATATATGCATCAAATACTACTGTTCCACGTGCCCTAATGAGTTCATATTTTCTTACATTTGTATTATTATAAGCCCACTGGCTAGGACTTTCAATCTGGACATTATTATTCAAAAATGTTTTACTTTCATGCTTTTAGTGCACTTTTTCAAACATATATAATACATAATAAGAGTAAAATAGTACATACAAAAAGTGATGTATTATTAAGAATAGAAAATAAAATAAATTTTATTCCTTCATTTTCTGGTCCCACATTTTCCAGCACAGAGCCGTGGGGAGTCAGATCCTATCATAGTCACAGATCATTCATGGCAGGCATCAATCTTAAATAGTACACCAGTTTGCTGCAGGACACACTCATGCATAGACACACACACATTTTATCTTTCACACATACATTTTCTCTCACATACACAGAGCCAGTTTAGGGATGCCAATAAACCTATCATTCACATCTTTGGGTTATGGGAGTATACTGGAATATCTGTAGAACATACAGATTGACTCAAAGAAAACATGTAAATTCCACACAAACAGTGACCAGACTGGGAATACAATCCATATTCTTGAACCCAGGGCTATCCCATGGCATGGGCAAGACAACTGGTTGCCTATGACAGGTCTTTGTCAGCAACACAAACCACATTGAGAGATACAGTATGTGAACAAAACAGAAATACTAGAGCTGTTTCACCCTTGACCTGATGGATTATATTTGAAGCTTTTGCCAAATATTTCCTGTTTGTGTTTTAATTGGAGTATAACCTTGTGGACATCCTCAGCAGATAGAAAGACACTAAAAAGACAAAGACAACAAGTGAACGAAAAGTGATGCATTTATTGAAAATATTTGGCATAAAGGTGTACACATAATAAACTGTGCAGCGTCCATCTGTGCCTTCAAAATTCATGCCAGTCTGGTGAGGTAGCTTATAGACTTGCCCACCTACACAGAAGCAAAGTACTATCCTCCTCAATTTGTGACTCTCTCTGTTTCTTAAGTCTCAACACTACCCTCTTCCTCCCATCAGCTTACTCTTCATCCAAATTCTGTTCCCAAATGCAGACTCAAAATCACTTTTGCTGAGGGCAGAATTCAAAATCTTGCATAGGTTACTTCCAGCTAAGTGCTAGAATTATACTGAAGTCAATGCCCCATTCTTGCTACAGGGCAGTAGCCTAGAAATTATTTTAGCAAACCCTAGTGTTTTTGTACTTATAAGCCTTTACTGTATTTTACAATGCAAGGTCTCCAAGGATCTCATGGCTGCTCCTTCCTTCCATCCAGGTGTTTCTGAACTTGCCTTATAATAGGCAAACTATTACTGGCTTCTCCAACTAGTAGTCATGTGCTTCCACTTTTCATTTTGAGGATTTCCTGTCCTTGTGGAGCATGGCATAATTTCACCCAGCTCGCATCTCTCTTTTACTTGTGGTGAAGCCCCTGCCTACTGCCCTTGAAGGGCATTCGAAAGTATGTGATGGACCTATCAGAATCAAGGGGCTCCAATACATTCACACCAGAATAAGAAGGACACCTCTTACCGCCCATGTGTTTCTCTCTCCTCTCATCTCATTCTCCCACTTAGGGGTCTCCGGTGGTATTTACAGCTCTGTAGCCTTTGAAAACATTTTGTTAGCAGAACACCCCCTCACACATAACTAAAGACATCAATCAGATTGTAAATAAATTACATTTTTTATAATGGAAGAAGAAAAATGGTAAAATATTTTGGTTAGTCTGTAATGTTATGCATGTAGTATTTTATCTAAGCAGCATTTTTCAATGTAAAAAGACAGTATTTTACCATGAAGAGCATATCAGCAGAATATGGAAGATACACAGATCTGAGTACCAACCAATAAATCTAAGTTTGGTAATAACTACAATAAGATATTACAAAATTTATATCATGATTCAACAGTTTTTTTTATTTTGCAATATATTAAACATAACTCCATTCTGCAACTGATTGTATTTACTATATGACTGAAGTTACAGTACAATACATACCAACACAGGCAAAAAACTTCTCTATTACAACTATTAAGAAGATACCTTGACTCAATTCATTAATTTTCAAACTCTAATACACATTTGAATATATAGGATATTCAGATGGTGCCAGCCATGGTTTGTTGTGTAACATCAAGATACTGTATTTTAGCTGTAACATTGAAAATGAAAGTGATTTAGAAGATACTGTATAAATATGACTAGAAAATTCTGAAAAACAACTACTGCGTAATGCTAAAGTTATTAGAGCAAATTCTAAAGAATTTTATAAGTAGTACCCTTGCTTATGAAATATATGTAACACAAAAATGTATAAAAAATGCATGACCTTAAAATGTTACAAAAGAAATCCAGCATTTGCACTTAGCGCATTGATAATATATTGCAACAAAATATTTTGCATTATTGAGTTTCCTCTATCTCTTTGGGTATTATACACAAGTACATTGTGACAAAATAGTTACTATACAGAGGCACAATATGTCTGAAGATGGCATGATCAGTTGGGATAGTCAGGTTTGAAAATGATTAGATTTGCATTCATTGAATTTGCTGCATGAAAACAGGAGTGGACAAAAATGAGCAGGGGTAATCTTGGAATTCTTGCACACAAAGAATCCCCTGGCAACATGCATATCCACATTACTAACCGAGAATGATAAACCGGATGGACGCAGGGACATCCGGCAATGGGCCGTGGACGCAAAAGACGTACTGCGCAGGCGCCTCACAAATCCACCCCCCCCCCCCCCCCACGCAAGCAACGGGAACCGGATGGAATGCAACCTAAAATAAGAAATGAGGCACCGCGCACAGAAAAAAGGAGTCAGACGCCGGCGCTGTGCACAAAACCCATTGCACACGAAACGGGACACACACAAAGAGGAGGATTCAACAAGCCCCTACCACACAAAAAAAAGAAGCCGCGAGCACCACACAAAACCCATTGGACACAAAACGGGACAGACTACGGACATAGCACACGAAACGTACACAAAAACGACGATTCAGACCCACGACCACACTAACATAAATAACAAATGACACACAAAGCCCCATTTCTAAATGAACCGTCCCTATTAAACATACGTCATCTCAACACATTCACACTATGCAGCATAGGTGGATCTCATTACAATGTGGCACTATTAACCGTTCAACTGCAGAAAAGGCTCCATATTAACAGTGAGTGCGATCCTCCTTATTACTTATCAATATTTCTCACGCTGAAGAACAAACAAGTCATGAATTCATGATCACGGGTACAAAACGATACGGCTCGGATAACGGGACCAAACACAATTCACACTATGCAGCATAGGTGGATCTCATTACAATGAGGCACTATTAACCATTCAACCGCAGAAAAGGCTCCATATTAACAGTGAGTGCGATCCTCCTTATTACTTATCCATATATCTAACGCTGAAGAACAAACAAGTCATGAATTCACGATCACGGGTACAACATGAACGTAGACGCATGCAGCGCACGTCTCACAGTGCTGCATCGATACAGGCACGGGTTCAAAACAAAACACCTCCCGTCTCAGACATACAGAAACGACAGCGAAGGAACAAAATAAATAAACGCAAACGTCTACTCAACACGTTCACACTATGCAGCATAGGTGGATCTCATTACAATGTGGCACTATTAACCGTTCAACCGCAGAAAAGGCTCCATATTAACAGTGAGTGCGCTCCTCCTTATTACTTATCCATATTTCTCACGCTGAAGAACAAACAAGTCATGAATTCACGATCACGGGTACAAAACGATACAGCTCGGATAACGGGACCAAACACAATTCACACTATGCAGCATAGGTGGATCTCATTACAATGAGGCACTATTAACCGTTCAACCGCAGAAAAGGCTCCATATTAACAGTGAGTGCGATCCTCCTTATTACTTATCCATATATCTCACGCTGAAGAACAAACAAGTCATGAATTCACGATCACGGGTACAACATGAACGTAGACACATGCAGCGCGCGTCTCACAATGCTGCATCGATACAGGCACGGGTTCAAAACGAAACACCTCCCGTCTCAGACATACAGAAACGACAGCGAAGGGACAAAATAAATAAACACAGACGTCTACACCGCGCATCTGGAATGCCGGAAAACAAGCTGGCAAGGCTCCAAAAAGAGAAAGCTCAACTGACCTACATACAAAAACGGGCAAGGCTCAATACAAACAATGCACGCCGTAAACTACAACGGGCTTCTCACACAGCACAGGCAAATCGATTACAGCTCCAAAACAACACGTCCCAAATACTGGACATACAACGACGCGCCTCTCAAACGGCACAAGCAAAACATACAGGTCACGGACATCAACGACAGACACCTGCTAAACGCTTACGCAACTTAGCTGACAACGCGTTCAATAATGAGTCCACTATTCAGGATAATTCATTCGGATTAATGAATGTCATTTGCAATCATTGTCATTCACTTAACTTCCCTGAAGAAACAACTGGCAATACAAGTAATACATTTACACGTTGTTGTCAAAAGGGTCAAATTAGACTGCCTCCTTTACATTCATATCCTGAATATCTACAGAAGCTTCTAACTAACGATGTACCTGAAATTAAAAACTTTATGAACTGCATTAGATCCTACAAATCGGTATCCACTATGAACATGAACAGTAGCACTGCACGTGACATCCGTCTTGCAAAACTGTTAATTATTGATGAATGTACAATGGCATCCAGTCACTTACTCAACACCATTCATAAACTTCTACAAACGTTGATGAATAATAATATTCCCTTTCGATGAAAGGTACTTTTATTAGGAGGAGACTTTAGACAGTGCTTAGCTATTGTTCCACATGCCATGCGCTCAGCTATTGTTCAGTGCACCTTAAAATACGCAGACAATTGGCATTGCTTTCAAAAGATACAGTTAGTACAAAACATGCGATGTCCAGATCCAGATCATAACAATTGGTTATTACAACTGGGAGATGGTACACTCACCAATACAGATAGACTTCACCCAGATATTATTACAATTCCTCAAGCCTTTATCTGCGACGACTTAGTTACAGAGATATTTGGAACAGCAATCTCATTAGACCAAATGCCCCTTTTAACACAACGCACTATATTATGTCCAAAAAATATTAATGTGTAAAACATAAATACCCAAGTCATTGCATTACTTCCTGGAGAAACACAACTCTTTCTAAGCTCTGACAAAGTTGACTCAGATCACGACAATGACCATCTTCATTGACCTTACAAGTTCTGACCTGGAATTACCTTTTACACTTAAACGGCGTTTACAAAGAATTTTTCCAATAAACCTTTACACTGTGCCACACACTTTATTGTTTGCTTTCTATATGCATCATCTACACCTTCACACTATTCTACATCTCATTCATACATCACGCTCTTTGTCATTTCCCAACACCAGGGGTTGGCGAGCGAAGCGAGCAGGGGGCGGAGCCCCCTAGTCACCTGTATAGACAACTGAGTAGTTCTGAATCTTAAGGGATTTGTGAGGCTGCAAATTGTGTCATATCCTGTAAATTTAAATGTGTCTGAGAACGATATTGGTTTCAGGAATTCTTCTATGTTGATTGAGCATCATACCATCACAAAATGACTATCAATGCTTTCTAAAGAGAAATGGAAACATCTAAGTAATGCTTTGAACAATGGCACAGCAGTTCACATAATTGTGACTCCATTTATGTCATTCCATCACATGGCTCAGTGTTAAGCTGGAGTGGCCTAGACAACTTAGACTTGTGTCAAGTAATATATGTCATTTTTTCTAACTTTTCACTTGAGGCCAAAGACAACATTCTTAAAAGTCACATGGATATAACAGGAGTCATGGTGTGATGCATCACCATTAACTTTAAAAAATCCCCTTTACTTCCTGTTAGGGACAGGTTAGCAGCAGCATCAAACAACAAGGAGATCTTGCCATCCACCACAGCATACTATTTTTCACTGCTATTTACTAACAGGAAAACAACATATGGCTTCCTTTTTCAAGAGAAGCAGAATCACAACTTATTGGACTTACAACAGGACACCACTCTTCATCCCTTCATGAAATAAATCTCACTATAAACTTTTAAAGTTATGGAAATTGTAAGTATACAGTACATAAAGTGAAGTTACAAATACTTTTCACAATCTTTACAGTTAAACAAGTGATTTTGTACAATCCTTTATTACATTATAAAGCAAGAAAAGCCAAGAAAATGCACAACTGTATTTTTTACTTCAGTTGTAAGTTAAAAAAATAATAATGCTTATCAAACTCATTAAATGCCACCAACCATCAATTCTGTGAAGCAGTGTTCTTTCTCATTATAAGGTCATTACAACTGTGCCAGACCCCCACCTCACAGCAACCGAAGGGGCATGCAAGAAATCAAAAGTAGATGCAAATCCAGTTTACTACTAGGGGCACACCCACAAAATGTCAGGTTCTAGACACTTTTATTATTGGTTCTACCTTTTGTGTATTCTGTCAATTAATTAATGAGAAGTCCATTTTGTTTATTTTCTTATATTTGTGTTTTGACTATCATCTTGCTAGTATTAGTAACATGAGGGTTTGTTGTAGCAGTTCCTATGTATGCTAGTTGCTTGAGTGCACATGTTGGTATGTGACATCAGACAGTACAATCTTATTTAATGGGTGAGGATGCATTTGTTTCCTGTTTGAAATGTAATAATCAGAAGAAAAGAATACATTTGGTAGAAAATCTTATCAAAAAACTATTTAAGATAAAAGCTTGTGACCAGTATTGATTTGCCCTCTCACCATAGTAGCTGTTTTGTCATTATGTTTACTTGCTAATATTTTGTCATCACGTTTGCTTGTCCATGATAAATATTAGTGTAAAAATTTGCCACTGTTTCTCTGTAACCCAAAAAAAATGAACAATGCTGGACAGTGTTACTTTTAAAAGTAAGTTACATTACTTGTTACTCACAAAAAGAAGTAAATAAGTTATATACTAACTTAAGTATTATAAAATGTAATGTGTTATAAACAGTGCATTACTTTTGCATTACTTTTCTTCTCTTTTATGAAAAGCTGCACATTTTAATGGTCAGTATTCATTAAATCCTGCTCATATCAATATTTTGGAGTGTGCAAGCAAAAAAATTGTGCCTTTATATGCTGAAAGAAGAAAAAATTGTTTTGCTTTTTAACATTGCTAATGGATGAGCTGACCACAGTATGAACTAGCATTCCATCAGGCAAATATCCAGCTTCAGTGCCAGCTACAGATGAGCCAATATAAATAGCAAAGCTGTCAAAGTCGCATAAGAATTTCAACTAGTGTGGCAATAGTAAGTAAACAATCTAAAACAGCAAAGTAAAAGTGTACTAATTCATTGGCACCTGGCACCAGTGAGCACAACAGCGGCCCACTTCTCTATTTAATAAACCAATCTTAATGATTGTGTCTTTAAAGCAGCTGTATTACAATTTCTGGACTATTTAACATATAAGCGAACTGTAAATAATTTAAATATTTAGGTTGACAACATAAAGAACATAACAGAACAGTAGATCCATCCATTTCTTGTGAACCAGTAGATGACCTTTCACTGAACAATGTCTGGAAACCACTGACTAGCGCATCCGTTGGAGATGTCAGGCCCCCCAGAACTTGTTTAAACTATGCCTGTGGCTGCACATCACATTTTATGATTATCAGACTTATATCAAGCAAATACAGTCAAAAGGCTTTTAAAATTCTTTTTAAAGTAATGCAAATCTGTTTTTTAACAAGTAAGGAACACAGGTACTGTTTTTTACTTCAATAAAATAAGTACTGCATTACATTATTTGTTACATTAAAAAGTAATCTGACTATGTAACGCACATTACATTTAAGGCTTACGCCCAACAATATATATGAATTCATTCATTCAGTCACAACACACATATAACCACACCCATTAATATCCAGGGTACATTAGGCATACCAAAAAGGTTACATGCATGTCTGTAGGAGGTGGAGGATATCAGAGTGCTCTGGGAAACTCGGAGTGAAATGAGAAGAAAACACAAACTCCACATATAAAGCTTCCATGATTAAAATCAAATCCTCAGTTTTCTTAGTTATAAGACAATGGAGCTAAAAACTGCACCATTGTGCTGTCCATGTATAACGCAGTGAATCAAAAAATCTTTTACAGCTGATCAGAAATTGACTCCAAACCCAAAAGGATCCTAGTTTAATTTTTGAGAAAAAAAACCTTGCTTTGATAAATATACTATTTTAAGTCAGCATAATGCAATAATTAAAATTAAGACAATTATAATATAGAAGTCAGTATTTTTTCTCTTGCATATTAACGCAATAGGGTCAAACATTTGCACCTCTACAGAAAAACACTTTGCATATTTTCAGTTCATTTATTTCCTCTGACAAAGTGATATCTTCTTCACTAAAATTTGATTGGTTTAACAAAATATGCAAAACCAATGTCAAGACTGAAGGTTAACGTTCCAATATAGTATTTTATATTATTATATTAGAACACTCTAGACGAGAACAGGCCATTTAGCCCAACAAAGCTCGCCAGTACTATCCACTTATTTCTTCCAAGAAAACATCAAGCCGAGTTTTGAAAGACCCTAACGTCTTACTGTCTACCACACTACTTGGTAGCTTATTCCAAGTTTCTATCATTCTTTGTGTAAAGAAAAACTTCCTAATGTTTGTGCGAAATTTACCCTTAACAAGTTTCCAACTGTGTCCCCGTGTTCTTGATGAACTCATTTTAAAATAACAGTCTCGATCCACTGCACAAATTCCCTTCATAATTTTAAACACTTCAATCATGTCACCTCTTAATCTTCTTTTGCTTAAACTGTAAAGGCTCAGCTCTTTTAATCTTTCCTCATAATTCAACCCCTGTAGCCCTGGAATTAGCCTAGTCACTCTTCTCTGGACCTTTTCTAGCGCTGCTATGTCCTTTTTGTAGCCTGGAGACCAAAACTGCACACAGTACTCAAGATGAGGCCTCACCAGTGCATTATAAAGGTTGAGCATAACCTCCTTGTACTTGTACTCCACACATCGTGCTATATATCCTAACATTCTGTTAGCCTTCTTAATGGCTTCTGAACACTGTCGGGAAGTCGATAGCTTAGAGTTCACTATGACTCCTAAATCCTTCTCATAAGGTGTACTCTCGATTTTCCGACCGCCCATTGTGTATTCAAACCTAAAATTTTTACTTCCAATGTGTAATACTTTACATTTACTGACATTAAATTTCATCTGCCACAAATCTGCCCAAGCCTGTATGCTATTCAAGTCCTTCTGTAATGATATAACAGATTCCAAATTATCTGCTAATCCACCTATCTTGGTATCATCTGCAAACTTAGCCAGCTTATTACTTATATTCCTATCTAAATCATTTATATATATTAAAAATAGTAGCGGCCCTAGCACTGACCCCTGTGGAACACCACTCTTAACATCGGCCAGTTCTGATGAGGTTCCTCGTACCATCACCCTCTGCTTCCTTTGTCTGAGCCAATTCTGCACCCATCTACAAACATCACCCTGAACTCCCACCTCTTTTAATTTGATGCCCAACCTCTCATGTGGCACCTTCTCAAATGCTTTCTGAAAGTCCAGATAAATAATATCATAAGCTCCACTTTGATCATATCCTTTTGTTGCCTCCTCATAGAATTCCAGCATGTTAGTAAAACATGACCTCCCTCTTCTGAACCCATGCTGACTGCTTAGAATAACTCCTGTCCTTGCCAGGTGTTGCTCGATCTTATCCTTAATAATTCCTTCCATTAATTTTCCTGTGATGCATGTTAAGCTTACTGGCCTATAGTTGCTTGGATCTGCCCTGTCACCCTTTTTATATAATGGGATGATATTTGCCATTTTCCAGTCTTTTGGAATCTCTCCAATGCGCAGTGACTTCCTAAAAATATGCGTCAAGGGTTTATATATGTACTCACTAGCCTCCTTAAGAACACGAGGATAAATATTATCTGGTCCTGGTGATTTGTTCGATTTCAGCTTATTTAATCTGAGCAGTACTTCTCCCTCTACAATTTCCAAATCCCTCAGTACCTCCTTAGTAGTCGCGTTTACCTCTGGGAGGTTATCCACTTGCTCACTTGTAAACACCTCAGAAAAATGTAAGTTTAAGGCATCCGCTATTTCACTGTCTGTATCTTTTAATTCCCCTTTACTATTCCTGATGCACTTGACCTCCTCCTTGACTGTTCTTTTACTACTAAAATACTGAAAGAATCTCTTAGGGTCTTCTTTCACCTTGTCTGCTATATTCCTCTCCAACTGTCTTTTAGCCTTCCTGATATTCTTCTTAATGGTTGCCCTCATGTTCTCATACGCTCTACAATTCACTTTGCAGTCATTAGTCTTATATGCCTTATAAAGCAGTTTTTTCTTTTGCAACTTCTTTTTTAAATCTTTATTAATCCACCGTGGAGTTTTTTTTAGTTTCCTATTAATTCCAAATTTAGGAATGTATCTGTCCTGCATTACATGTAAAACATTTTTAAACCTGTTCCACTGCTCCTCGACTGTCTCCACACTTAAAAGCTTATCCCAGTGTATCCTACTTAGACTTTGTCGCATCTGCTCAAAATTAGCCCTACCAAAGTTCAACTTAACAATTTTAGTCTTTGCATCTGCACTCTTACAAAATACTGAGAATTGTATTACATTATGGTCATTTGACCCTAGTGGTTCAATCACCTCTACACCCTCAATTCTATCCTGATTATTACAAAATACTAAATCCAGACACCAAGTGCTTACTTTTTGACAGTTGACTTTACTGTTCACTAAGAATCAGTGGCTTCAGCTTGCCACACTGCCTACCACTATAATTTGGTGATGGGTGCATTATTTGGATTAATCCCTAAAGTTTAAGAAAGACTAAAATATAACTGCATGTGTCACTTCACTGGTGATTAACCTGTCATTAATTCCTTGCACAAGGCTCATAAAACAAATGAACATATTAATCCTATTTTTTGAATGGATACTTTAAATTCAAACAAATGAAAATGTGCTCTTCTTGAATATGAATAACAATTAACATAAAAATTTGCGAGAATGTATATCCTACAGAGGAATATCTCTACTGATAACAAGATTAAAATTCTGACAAAAAGAATAGAAAAACTGCTTTCTTCTCTTGTTTCCCAAGGTCAAACTGAATTTATGAAGAGAAACAGAGTCCCTGGAGGTACTGCTCTCTTTAGATGCAGAAAAAGTTTTTAATAGAGTTCACTGGGGTTACCCACCACATAACATACATTTAGGTTTGGACCCAGTGTATCTGCACAGATTAAATTTCTGTTCCCTAGCCTGGAATACTCAGGTAAATATGAATTTCTGAGTTAAATTGTGGAACTAGTCAAGATTGCCCTCATCACCAATTTTATTTGCCACTGATCCTCTAGCCGTCTACTTGTATAAAAGATCAGAAATTCGGGCAACTGGAAGGAATGAGCATGAATACAAGATATCTCTTGGTTTATATTACTTACCAAACTCAACACTTCAATATGTTCTATATGTATTGGAGGAGTGCTGCAAAATTTCAGGGATCACGATTAACTTGAAAAAGAACATATTATTTCCTGTAATTTGACCCGTGTGTCAGCTTAAATTCAATTGATTCTCACTATTTTACCAAAGTACACTTACTTATAAAACAATTCCACACAGATTTGAAGACCAATCTAAAATTAACTTAGACAACATAAGACAAAAGGAACCAGTTATATCTTTAAATCTTTTAATATCATTTATATTGTTGTTTGATTTGTTGTTATATTAGGTTTAATAGGTTTATCCATCCATCCATCCATTTTCCAACCGATTGTAATTTTATTAGTTATTACATCTTTCCACTTCTGGCAATCAACAATTTGTTACCTGTTCTGCTACACTTGCTGAACAAACAAGTCCTAGCCTAATGTTACTTGATTATGTTTATGTCTTTTTTAAGTTTTTTTGCCATCAGTTTTTTGATTAGAGTCCATTTTCTAACTGTTATATACAGTATTTTTCACATCTTTTCTAACATCTTTGTTTTTCTTGGTATCTGAGCATATTGAGCATCAATTGTTATGGCTGGAGACGCACTGAGCTGACATATCACTGCAGCAGAAAAAAAGGTCAGCACCATGTACTTCCTAGCAATCTGAGTTTGGAGATAATTCAAAAGAAAGTTCTACGTGTTGTTTTTTGTGTTTATATTTAATGTTACATGCCCTTTTTATGGATTCAACCTTGTATTTTACATTTAACATTTAGTTTTGATGAAAAATAGAACAGAACTTTATGATAGTTTTGAGATTTCTCCTTCTGGTCACATCTATTTGCAATTCTTTTTCTCTGCAAAAATAACTCAAGTACCTTCATTGTCTTTTGAATCTTAATTTATAAATACTGCTATTGCATATGCTTGTGCTTTCTTTTCATTTATATGTTAATATTACTTATTACCTTTTTTAACTAATTCATAATTATTATTGTAATGCATTGATTATGTATTTATTTACCCTTTTTTACATGTTTCTTGCACAATGTATGTGGAACCTGTAGAGGTGGGGCTCCTTATTGTTGCAGCTGAGGTACTTCCTATTCACTCTTTATAATGGTTATAGATTCTTCAGTTCCTAACTGAGGCATAGTTAAAACTTCAGTTTCAAGGCTCTCTTTTAGATTAGGATTTAGATTTTGACATTTTGAATTTTGTACATATTTTTATGACTTTTCTGGTTAATGAACTCTGCTATAATTTATGAATTCTATTTATTGGATTAAGGACTATTTTCTGTTAACTTTTGTGACTTTGGCAATTCATTTTGACTCCTTTTGCATTTTGCTTTGCTTTTTGATTTGTTTAAATAAAAACCTTAAATACTGTATATTAAGTAATATTGTTTCAATATTTAAAGCTGGTGTTTTATATGGTTTCTCTCTTTATTTTTTGGGTAAAATTAAGCATTGGTTCCTTGTTGCCTGTGCAGGTCTCAAAGTCTACTTCTTGATTTTAGTGTCAAGCTGATTTGGGAAAATTAAGCCTACACTCTTTGTTTAAACCAGTGTGGGAGAACTGGTTTAATTTTTGTTATGAGGCCTACCAACATTTCTGAGTCTTTCTTAGCTAGCCAGTCACAACAAATGCCCTGTTTTGTTTTTAAATTAGATAAAATAAGATCAATTTACAAGGAACAATTAAAACCTTTTTTTTTTTAATCTGGTAGATGTGTTAACATCCTCAACTATGTGAATATGCTGAACCATTGCAATTGTTTTGAATATTTCAGTATGTCTAAGTGACTACTTCATTTGAATCTTCTTCTTTCTTTGCTCTGGAAGAGCAGGACTGGGGATATCTGAAATTAATAAAATATAGTACTAGAGGTCTTATCTATTAAGGATCAACCTGCATTTGTATCCTAGTTTATGCATGTTTTCCATTTATTGTAATTTTTTAATGTATTATTTAGTATTTATGTATTGTGTGTATTCTTATTTTCCTTGTTTTTTGTAGGTGTTAACCAAACTGGGGGCATCCTGAAGTCACTCCTGCTGGTTCAGTCCTCCACCTTTATATTCAGGTAGAAGAGATTTTCCCAGCAGAGGATCATTGATTGTCACGTTTTAAAGATCTTCATTTGTTAAGTACTACTAGGATTTCTTCCTTCTTGTGATTGTGTTTATGTCTTTGGATTCTGTTTTTTTTTTAGATTCCGACTGGACTTGTTTGTTAGCGTTGAATTGCCTTTTTAAGCAAACTCATTTGTTTGTCTTATGTTTAGATTTTCTTTGTTTTTCTGTCATTTTGATTATTATTGAATACATTTTTTTTATTTATAAAGATTCTTTGATTGCCTGTATGTATCAAGGCAGAGGTTTATGATCAGCCTGCCCCTTAAAGGGCATTTATATATATTTCAGAGTATTTAGTCGGTTTTGAACTTTTAAAGCCAGAGCTCTTTTTGGGTCTGTGAAGGCGGGATCAGTCTGAAGCCTGTGTGTTGAGTTTTTGGGATCTGGCTGCCTGAGTTGAGGCCTATTTTGGGGTCAGACTCATTGAAAATCCTGGTCTTGCTGGTGGTATTTAGAGTCCTGCTCACCCTTTTCCCCATTTTGTGTTGCTTCATCATAACATTGATGATTTGTAATGTATACTGTGGCAACTGGCTCGGACACAGACAGGCAGACACGTTCATGTCACCCAACACACATTTATTTAACTCACTATTCACAAAGTCCATGTGCCCACACACCCCAAAGTCCTGGCCACACAACAATGCCTTCTCTCTCTTTAGGCCGCCTCCTTGCCATCCTCCTGACATCATCTTCCTTCCTCCCGACTCTTGTCAATGACTGGAGGGAGGTGGCCCCTTTTATACACACCCGGATGTGCTCCAAGTGCTCCCCGGCAATCTTCCACCGGCACTCCCCAGTGTGGCGGAAGTGTCGGCTGTGTACCCGGAAGCACTCCGGGTGTCCCTTCTTCTCTTCCCCCCAGCACTTCCGGGTGTGGTGGAAGCGCTGGGGTCCGGGGTCCCCAAGGCATCAGGGCACCCCTTGGCCCCCAATACAACCAGGGCGGACGCCCCCTCGCGTTCTGGAGGAGCAATGAGCCCTCCTCCTGTCCTCCTGGGTGTCCCGGCCGGGCATGAGCCCCGTCCGGGTGCCACAATACATAATAACATAATCTTTCAGTTAATTTCAAAAAATTAATTTAAAAAATGTACTCTGACCACAAAAAAAGTACCTGAAATGAATGTTATTATTTCACAAGAAAAACAGGTTTAAAGAATGAACTCAGCCTAATAACACCAATCAGCAGTGAATAGCCCCTGCAATAGCCACATTTGGCTTGAACTCAAAAACAGATGTGATCACATATTAATTTAGCAATTTATAGAAGCACAACATAAAAAATGTTCAGGGTCTGGTATGTTTTGTAATCAGACACTTGTCATCTCTGCCATCATTCACATGTTCCCATTGCCAAATCTGTATTTTTTAAACAGAATTAGTGTATCACCCTGGATCATTCTGTTTGCTACGTAACAAGATACCCCACTGGCAACATAATATGCTGTATTGCTGTTGCTTCTTAAGTAAGCTCGAGTGAGATGGTTAGTTGCCAATCAAGGAGAAAATATTACACTGGTATACAACACTTGCGGTGGAAAATTACTGTGGCAACGCAGAATGGTGGGGCGGGGGAGGAATGGGGGGCAGTAATCATATGTATCAACAGCCAGTTGTTTTCGAACATGCTTCCTCCTGGATTAATGTCAAGCTTTACTAATCAGTATATTTTGAAATGTGAACAATTCTTTTTTAAAGCCTTCTACAACTAGCACACCTTAAAAGGCAAATCATATTTGTGAAAGAAAGGATTGTCAGTGCAATTCAGAAAGTACTTAATTTCCTGGTTAAGATAATATTTCTGTACTTCATTACAATTGGACAATGAGTGCTACAGGTGTGCTGTTAATATCTAAAACACTGGTTTCCAAGTTCTGCCCTAGAGGGCCTGTAGATTTTTGTTCAGGCCAAATTGCTTAATTAGAATTTTTTAAATTGCTATCTAAATTTATGCTTCATTAGTTTTCATTCAACCACATCAGGTCATTCTTATATTGAAGATTTGTGGTTTGTGGATCAGAGCAGATTAGTAATTCACAGTCCTTTTTCTCTTCCATTTCTTTCCATTTTTTTAAAGACAGATACTTGATGATGTGCTGCTGGTTAATTTATCATCTGCATCTCATTTTCAGTAAATACGGAGTAATGATTAAGGCTTTGGACTTTAAACCCTGAAGCTATAGGTTCGAATCTCACTACTGACAATATGTGACCATGACAAAGTCATTGCTTATGCTCCACTGGACAAAAAACAAAAAGAAATGTAACCAGTTGTATTTCAAATAGTGCAAATCACCTAGGATAAAGACATCAGTCAAAGAGTAAGTAAAAATAAATAATAGCAATTCTTGATTGGTTAGATGATTAAGTAAAGAAGAAGCAATTTAAAACAGAGAATGCAGCTGTTTAAGACAAAAAGAAGCAATTAAGGGTTAGGAATTTTAAGTGAGTTAATGAAAATGGAGGACAAAAATGTGGCTCGAGCTATTACTTCTTTAGTAGCAATAATTGGTTTGTAATTAACAAATTGGGCTGTAACAAAAACCTGCAGCCACTGCAACTCATCCAGGTCTAAACTTGGAAAGCACTTGTCTAAAACTTTACAAAGCACATGTTATTGATGTGCAAATGGAACACATTCTGTCCTATACAGTAACCTCTCTCTCATTCAAGGATTACAACAATCACTTGGGCAATAATTCCTGTTTTGAGAAATGGGCTTTAGCATGTAGAGAAGAAAGGCAAAGAGAAACTGTGAAGAGATGGATTCGAAAGAAGGTATGAGGAAGTGGTGGCAAATTTTGTGAAAATAACTGGTCTCATCAATAATGTTGTTCAAGACAACAATTTGAAGAAAGGCTGTTTGGACAGGTAACTAAGGAATCTTGGAAACCCAGATAATGACAATTGATCCAACTCTTTTAGATGGGTGCAAAATTGGCTCAGAAACAGGAAACAGAGGTTTATGGTGTGAGGAATCCTATCAGAATTGGCTGATGTTAAGAGTGGTGTCCCACAGGGGTCAGTGCTAGGGTGGCTGCTGTTTTTAAAATATATAAATGATTTGGATAAGAATAAAAATAAGAAGCTGGTTAAGTTTGTAGATTATACCAAGCTATGTTGATTGCCAGATAATCTAGTAGAATCCGTTGAATTGTTACAGAGGGACTTGGACAGCACACATGCTTGGGCAAACTTGTGGCAGATGAAATTTAATGTAAGTAAATGTACAGTATTACACGTTAAGAAGTTATATTTTAATACACAATGGGAGGTCTGAAAATTCAAAGCACACCTTATCAAAAGGATTTAGTAGTCATATTGGACTTGGCACTATCAATTGCCAGACACAGCTCAGAAGCCATTAAGAGGGTTAACAGAATGTTAGGTTACAGTATATAGCATAATGTGTAGAGTACAAGACCAAGGAGGTTATGCTGAACCTTTCTAATGTACTGGTTAGACATCACCTGGAGTACTGTGTACAGGTTTGGCCTATAGGCTAAAAAATGGACATAGCAGTGGTAGAAAAAGTCCATAAAAGAGCAAATATGCTGACTTCAGGGCTTACAGGGGATGAATTATGAGAAAAGAATAAAAGAGCTGAGCCTTTTCAATTTAAGCACAAGAAGATTAAGAAGAGACATGACTGAAGTGTTTAAAATTATGAAGGGGATTGGTACAGTGGACCAAGACTGTTACTTTAAAATGAGTTAATCAAGAACACAGTGACACAGTTGGAAACTTGTTAAGGGTAAATTTTGTCAAACATATGTAAGTTTTTCTTCACACAGAACCATAGACACATGGAATAAGTTCCCATGCAGTGTGGTAGACAGTGGGACTTTCAAAAATAGGCTTCACTTATAACATGAAAGTTGCATTAACATTGAAACTAATTAATTTTGCACAAAAAAAAAAATCCATTAATTTTCTTCCAGCATATGCCGCTCAGGGTTGCAGGGAGTTGGTTTCTATCTTGGAAGCATTGTATACAAGGTAGGATCCAACCGTGAATGGGGACAGTATACAGCCACACATACATATTGGAACTGCCAAATCTCCTGTCACAAGTCTTTGGGGTGTGAGAACATGCAAATACCATACTGATAATGATCCTGCCCTAAACCTAAACCAAGACACTAAAGTTTTAAGGTTGCAGTGCTGAACACTATGCCACTTATTACAGGATGTAATGAAGAATAAATCGCTTGCAATGATAAAGTCTGCTAACATTAAGAACAGCATATTTGGAACTATTGCAAAATCTAATTGAAGACATAAGATCTAAAAATAACAGCATCCTGAAAATGGACGGCAAAATATTCTTGGAAATGTGAGTGCCAACCAGAAGCCATGTATATTATGGGAAATATTTCAGTGCTCTTCTAAAATTACTCTTGATCAACAACATTCTGTTATTATGAACAAGTCTATGTGTAACAGCCAAGATCTTAGAAAACAAGTCATTTGAAATTACCAGATATGGTTACACCTTTGTTTTTAAAGATGAGACTTTTGCTACTATATGTTTCAAATGACTGAAAGCTGATAGAAGGCAGCTTAGGCAAAAAATAATTTAAATCTTGAAAAGGATCCAGTTTATGTAAAAAAAGAAATGGAGGTGATTCTTTGGGCCAGTACTGTGGTTAGGCACAAGACAGGAACCATCCCTGGGGTAGACCACTCACTCACTCAAGGAGAAATCTGTGATAGTTTTCCACTAACAGTAGAAACTACAATAATCAGGAACCAGAACCAAGCAGACAATCTAATGCCAAGCATTTTTTGCCGAGAGTAAAAATGCTTAAGAAAGCATTTCACACCAACAATATCATACGTAAGCAATGATTTTTGATGTACTTAACCACATGGATGATACTAGAGAAATTACTGGTACTGTTAACGTTTTAACGTGTGTTCATGTGTTTCACTGTTATTTTTTAATTATTTCAAATTTTCATGTGTTTCATGTATTGTTTGTATGTGCATAATCCTGACCCTTTAAATGTGTTTATCTTCCCTGTTTTTTGTGGGTGGAGCCCCAAGAGGCAGGGCCATCCACACATCACAAATTCTAAGTGATCCCTCTGGTTATATAATTCTGCTGAGAAGACATGGAAACCAGAGATCAGTGTTCTATTTGGACTACTGGATTTTTGATTATCTTTTGTGCTGTTGTTGGATTCTTCTTCTTCTTCTGGTTTGTGAATTGGACTTGTTTGCTGCAAATAGCCTTTTAGCCAACTCCTTTTTGCCTTTTTCTTGCTCTGTTTAGTGTTTGCCCTTATCATGTTTTTTTATTAATACGTCCTTATTTATAAAGATTCCTTGTTTCCACTTTTCATACAAGCCAAAGGTTTATGGTCATTCCTCCTCTTATAGGGCTTTTGTTATATTTCTTGGAAGTTTATTTTTGAAGCTTAATCCCCTTTTTGAATCTGCAAAGCCTCAACCTGGGCAATTGAACTGAGATTAAGACCACTGGGATGAAACCTTTTCCAGACAAGCAGGAGGCCTGACCTGGCCAGTGAAGCATTTTGAAGACCTCACTTCCCTTTCACCATGTGGAAGACTCCACATAATAGCAAGTTCTCATTACTCATTTTGCTCTGTTTCTTTGATATTACTCATTTTGCTCTATTTCTTTGATATTTATCTAACTACTTTCTCATCTTTGATCAAAGTTTACATTTTAAATGAAGCACTCTCTTTGAACTCAGGCCATGCATCTAAGAATAAACTATCCATTAATGTACAGTACAAAACAGAAAAAAAGATTATGCAGAAAATGTACTGAAAAAAATAGAAAATACAACTTTTGTGCACCTTTCAATAGTGCCTCCGCTATTTTCTATCCACACAAAGAATTCTTAATACAACAATCAGTTGAAGGCGTGGTGTTAATTGAGCGTAGAGTTCTGAAAAGAAATGTCTTCTGAAAACTTGATTAAGTTAAAAAAAATATCTAAAATAGCATAAAATTCAGTTATGTAAAATAATCCCTTGAAAAAAACTTGATCAAAGCTGCGTGACTATAGATTCAACACTTACTGAGCTAGAAGTAGACATCAGATTACTAATTTTGAGGTATAACACGCATTATACTGACATTGTCAGATACAATTATATATGTAAAAATAAGGAATTGCATTCTACTGCATTACAACATTCAAATCTCTTAACAATGTAACATTTGTGTTTTGTAATATTTTCCATAATGTGCTTATTTTTCTGTGATAGTTGATGCATGTTATTATTAATTAGGATATGCACTGTACAAGTTAAAGTCATAAACCATTACATGATGTGCAGTGATGTTGCTCCTCACACAGAAGAATTATCTTCAGTTAATAAAAAGGACATTTAACCCAGTCAGGTAATCTGCTAATTTTTCTGAGGATTGTACCAGCGGATTGTGAATATTATGATTATTTCATCATGTTTCAGAAGGCAGAAAATACTATTTTGTTTCTTTTCTACTCCCATACTGATTAATACTTTTCTATCAATGTTTCAATAGTAATAAACATCAGATTCCAGACAACAGTCTCATGCACATCCCAAGCAGAGGTCATACTCAATGCTCAATGCTAAATAAAGCCAAGAAAAGACAGGGGGAGAGAAGCATCTCAGAGACAAGAGAGGAGAACAGGTAGGAATATGGTAGTGCCACTACTAAAATCATACTGGTAGTAAAAGAGAAGAAAAACAAAGGTAAGCTGATGTTCAATGCATTCGTGTACAAAATATAAAGAACATGAAGCATTTTAACATATTTTGATAAACAACTGATCACCAAAGCAAAGTTTATTGTCACTACAAAACCCAGGTTGCTACTGCTGAGAACTGGCATCACCATTCCTTCCCGTGAAAATTCCACTCATGGCTGCAGACTGCATCTGTCAGAGTGCATCACTTATCAGCAACATATTCATAACATACTGGAAATCCCAAAACATAAATAGCTGGCTTGGATAGCCAGGTCTTAGTCAATTGCTATAACAGTTTGCAATGCTCTCTTATCAACTTTCGTCTATCAGTATTACCATAACATACAAAATATGGTGTAATATAGCTATCAGGTTTGAAAAGTTGTGAGATATAAAAGGTACGCAACTCACTAATATGTGTTTTGAATTCTTGTGCTGAACAATGTTACTGCATGCAAGATGGACAAGTCCATCATCTCATTTTAGGTAATATCACATGAGACAATCACTGGAATCATTTGTAATCAAGGTGATGATAAAATACTGTATTTGCATTACACTATTTGATATGGATAAATTAAAAAAATTAGAAAGTATTTCAACACATAGAGAACAATAAATACATGGAGTATGTTACCAAGCAGTGTAGTACATAGCTGTACTATGGGGTTTTTAATTTTCTTCAAATTTCAGTTTGATAGAAAGAGGTGAATGATTGATAAACTATGTTAAGCTGAATGGTCCAGCTTTATTATATTTTATGTTCTTGTTACAGTGTTTTGAAAAGTTAAAGAAAGAGATTACAGTAAAGTTTAATTTCAGAGCTGAAATACAGTTTTAAAAATCACAGCAAGTAGGAGCTGGAATATTATCAACTACTGGTGAGATATACGAAAAGGTAAAGCTTTTACTTCAGTTATGGCCAACTTAAATACTTGTAGGAAATTTTGTAAGACACACACATATCACCAACAAAAATGAGACAATTTGAAAAGGCTGTAATTCAAAATATCCTTAAACTTCTACTGATTTATAACACCACTTGTCTTTGACTGTGAATATCACAATGAAAATCCTTTTAAGAAAATTAAACATTTCTTTAAATACTTGTATTGACATTTTAAATATTACTTGATCTTCTGATCATTCACTTTTCTGCTGATATCGTTAAAAGTAAAGCCCACACTAAACATGCATTAATTAGAAACAAATACTTCTTGCTTGATTTAAATTTCTCAAAACTCAGATAATTAATAACTTCACCAAATAAGATAGTCACTAACAGTAAAAAGTTGTTTGTTCACTTTTTCATCCATTCATCCATTTTCTAAACTTGCTTATCCAGAGCAGGTTTGCAGGGAAGCCACAGCCTACCCTACCAAGTTTTGGGTACAAGAGAGGAATAACTGCTGGACCAGTCTGTCTAAGGGTGAACACACACACACGCATACCTGGAGAACATTGACAATCACCAATCCAACTGAATTTGCATGTTTTTGGACTAAGGGAAGAAACGCATAAAGACATGGGGAGAACATGCAAATTTTATGCAGGTAGCCCTGGGACTTTTTCGAAAATGATCTTATATAAAATATGAAAAAATACATTTATGGCTGAGTATTCTGCAGGCTTAAACAAACCTCACCAGTACATGTAAAAGCCCATTATATCTCTGGTAGCCAATTTGGCCAACATGAAGCCAAGAGGTGTTTTTCAACATTAAGATTTATTTAAAATAATGATACCATAGCACACAGAAAAAATAAAATATGTTTAATTTGAAAATATGTTACTATAATTGTATGAAGTCATCCTTTGTAATTATTACTCAGTAATTTTAATTGATGTTTTGTTAGAAGATAAAGCCACAATTGCTTTAATTGTAAAAAAATATAAAATTACTATGATAACAAGTGAAAGCTGAAGTCTGATGAATGCTTTGTGAACAATGCTTCTCTGGATAAAATATAAAAAATAAGTATCAACACTACTACATATCAAGTTGAAAACTGCATGATGTTACCTCTGGCATCCATAGGATGGAATATTACAAATGAATGCCAAATGTTTGTTAACATTAAAATAAATACTACAGTTGCATAAATACTTAAATATAACTATTGCCCAGAATGTTTTGCAATGCAATTTTTTTACTGATATTAATTTATTAAGAACTATTTTAACACACTAATTGGATAACTAAAAATATTTGCCACATAATTTTCCTACATGACTTTGTCTGCTTAACTCTAAACCTCTTATTCCACCAAAGAGAGAGGTGGATGATGCCATTCCACATCTTTTAGCCTCTGGTTCAAAGTGATGAAAATTTGTTATACTTAGCCTTGTAATTTTCATGTAACTGTTGGATACTGGGATCACAGTGGCAAGCTTTCTGCTCTTAACCCTTTGGTTATGTCTGATGTGATTATCAGTACTTTGAAGCAACACCAGAGTGGCTGCTATTGGTCAATCTTTCACAGAGCCCACAATTTATGAAGCTCATCAGCTAACATGTTTTTATCAAGAGTAGTATCTCTGTGTACATTTTAACTGCCTGTGAATGTTGCTTACAATTCTGTCAGTACCACAAGAAAGCCTATAACTACAGAATAAGTTGCAGACATTGCATGTTACTTTTGACTGAAATATAGAAATGGTTGCAATTTTTTATTAAATTATTCCTTAATTAATTTAATTAAATTATTTACATTAACCTTTCACAAATAACTTCAATTTTGAAATTTTTGATAATAATCTACATCACCTTTTAGCAGATATGATGGAGAGAAGGAAGTTTGATATATTGTGCGTGCAAGAGACGAAATGGATAAGGCCAGGTGGATTGGAGGTGGATTCAAATTGGTCTATCATGGTGTGGATGGGAGGAGAAATGAGGTAGGAGTTATTCTAAAGGAACAGTATGTCAAGAGTGTTTTGGAAGTGAAAAGAGTGTCAGGCAGAGTAATGATTATGAAGCTGGAAATTGGAGGTGTGATGATGAATGTTATTAGTGCATATACACCGTAAGTTGGGTGTGCAATGGGTGAGAAAGAAGATTTTTGGAGTGAGTTGGATGAAGTGATGAACAGTGTACCCAAGGGACAGAAAGTGGTGATTGGAGTGGATTTCAATGGGCATGTTGGTGAAGGGAACATAGGAGACGAGGAGATGATGGGAAGGTATGGTGTCAAGGAGAGGAATGAAGAAGGTCAGAGGATAGTGGATTTTGCCAAAAGGATGGACATGGCTGTGGTGAATACGTATTTTAAGAAGAGGGAGGAACATAGGGTTACGCACAAGAGTGGAGGAAGATGCACACAGGAAGATTACATCTTATGCAGAAGAGCTGATCTGAAGGGAGATTGAAGACTGCAAAGTGGTGGCAGGGGAAAGTGTAGTTAAGCAGCATAGGATGGTGGTCTGTAGGATGACGTTGGAGTTCAACAAGAGGAAGAGAGTGAGGGCAGAGCCAAGGATCAAATGGTAGAAGTTGAAAAAGGAAGAATGCAAGGTTAAGTTTAGGGAGGAGGTGAGACAGGCACTGGGTCGCAGTGAAGAGTTAACAGACAACTGGGAAACTACAGCAGATATACTGTAGTAAGGGTGACAGCAAGAAGTGTGCTTGGCATGACATCTGGACAGAGGAAGGAGGAAAAGGAAACCTGGTGGTGGAATGAGGAAGTACAGGAGAGTATACAGAGGAAGATGATGGTGAAGAAGAAGTGGGATAGTCAGAGGGATGCAGAAAGTAGACAAGAGTACAAGGAGAAAAGGCGCAAGGTGAAGAGAGAGGTGGCGAAGGCTAAAGAAAAGGCGTATGATGAGTTGTATGAAAGGCTGGACACTAAGGAGGGAGAAAAGGACCTGTACTGATTGGCTAGACAGAGGGACCAAGCTGGGAAAGATGTGCAGCATGTTAGGATGATAAAGGATAACAATGGAAAGCGAGGAGAGTGTGTTGAGCAGTTGGAAAGAGTACTTTGAGAGACTGATGAATGAAGAGATCGAGAGAGAGAGATGGTTAGATGATGTGGAGATAGTGAATCAGGAAGTGCAACGGATTAGCAAGGAGGAAGTGAGGACAGCCATGAAGAGGATGAAAAATGGAAATGCTGTTGGTCCAGATGACATACCTGTGGAAGCATGGAAGTGTTTAGGAGATATCGTAGTGGAGTTTTTAACCAGATTGTTTAATGGAATCTTGGAAAGTGAGAGGATGCCTGAGGAGTGGAGCAGAAGTGTACTGGTGCCGATATTTAAGAATAAGGGGGATGGTGCAGGACTGTAGTAACTACAGGGGGATAAAATTGATGAGCCACAAAATGAAGTTATGGGAAAGAGTAGTGAAAGCTAGATTAAGAAGTGATGTGATGATTAGTGAGTAGCAGTATGGTTTCATCCCAAGAAAGAGAACTACAGGTGCGATGTTTGCTCTGAGGATGTTGATGGAGAAGTATAGAGAAGGCCAGAAAGAGTTGCATTGTGTCTTTGTGGACCTGGAGAAAGCATATGACAGGGTGCCTCGAGCGGAGTTGTGGTATTGTATGAGGAAGTCGGGAGTGGCAGAGAAGTACGTAAGAGTTGTACTGTATATGTACGAGGGAAGTGTGACAGTGGTGAGGTCTGCGGTAGGAGTGACAGATGCATTCAAGTTGGAGGTGGGATTACATCAGGGATCGGCTCTGAGCCCTTTCTCATTTACAGTGGTGATGGACAGGTTGACTGACAAGATTAGACAGGAGTCCCCATGGACTATGATGTTTGCTGATGACATTGTGATCTGTAGTGATAGTAGGGACCAGGTTGAGGAGACCCTGGAGAAGTGGAGATATGCTCTGGAGAAGAGAGGAATGAATGTCAGTAGGAACAAGACAGAATACTTGTGTGTAAATGAGATGGAGGTCAGTGGAATGGTGAGGATGCAAGGAGTAGAGTTGGCAAAGGTGGATGAGTTTAAATACTTGGGATCAACAGTACAGAGTAATGCGGATTGTGGAAGGGAGGTAAAAAAGCGAGTGAGGGCAAGGTAGAATGGGTGGAGAAGAGTGTCAGGAGTGATTTGTGACAGACAGGTATCAACAAGAGTGAAAGGGAAGGTCTACAGCACGTTAGTGAGACCAGCTATGTTATATGGGTTGGAGACGGTGGCACTGACCAGAAAGCAGGAGACAGAGCTGGAGGTAGCAGAGTTAAAGATGTTAAGGTTTGCACTGGGTGTGACGAGGATGGATAGGATTAGAAACAAATACATTAGAGGGTCAGCTCAAGTTGGAAGTCAGAGAGGTGAGATTGCGTTGGTTTAGACATGTGCAGAGGGGAGATGCTGAGTATATAGGAAGAAGGATGTAAAAGAGGAAGGCTTAAGAGGAGGTTTATGGATGTGGTGAGAGAGGACATGCAGGTGATGGATGTAACAGAACAAGATGCACAGGACAGAAAGATATGGAAAAAGATGATCTGCTGTGGCAACCCCTAACGGGAGCGGCCAAAAGAGGAAGAAGATTGACATTTGGTTATGTTCTTGATCTTTTAGGCAATTCCTTTCTTTTTGTTCTCTTTGTACCCTCTTAAGTAGTGTTTCTTTTTTTCTGAATAAATATATTAAGAGTAATCTTTGCTTTTTGGTTACAAGCCAGAGCTTTCAGTTATCTCCTTCTTGTGTGGCATTTTGATATTTTTAAGACTGTTAAAACCATTTGGAATCCTAAAGTCAATATTACCAATTTGGGCCTAGTCATGCCGAAGTCCACAAACAGTTGTCAGGGAATTGCTACAGTAGTTGGAATAACCCTTTAAAGACTGGCCAGCTTTTAGGTGTTTTAGGAGGCCTCAACACCCATCCCACTATGTTTGACATACAAGTTAATTTTAAATTTCTTCTGCTCTCCATTTGAACTCTTAATTTATAGTTTAGCAATTTGTTTTGTTTTCTTGTTTGTTCATTCAAATTTAGATTTGTTGTTTTTTTGGATGTATGAATTGGATTACAGTTGGCTTATTAAGTTAGATGCAAAATTTTTAATTGTTTTTTTGTTTCTGATATTTACATTGTGAATTTCTGAATGTTGAATTTTGTATTTGAACATGATCCAACACATGACTGCTCTAACTACAGGAAATATTTTAAATTAGGCTTAACATTTGCGTATTATGGTAGTCATGCTATTCTGCTGCTTCTGGTAATTAGGCAGACGCAGCATAAAAATAAATACACATATACAAACAAATGTAACACAACTTGTGAAAAAACAGCTGGCACAAGTGTGAGTCAATCAGAGCAAGTTTATCACCTGATTCAGGCTCAGGGCTACTCTATCCCTTGTCATAGACGCCTAAGAATGTTGCCCTGTTGGGACGCCAGAAGAAGCAGGGGACCAGAAATGGGACAATATTTTCCCTGGAGCGCAGGTGGGCGGCCTCCCTGGAATGCATGGGGGTTACGGAGCTGCAAGGCTCAACCCTCTGCGAAGACAGAGTCACCGCCAGGGGGTGCCTGGACATGGTTGGAACCCTGGATGGCAGCACTTCCACCACACCAGGAAGTGCTGCTAGATGAAATTCCAAGGATACCCGGAGTGCTTCCGAGTGCCCTCCTGACACTTACGCCACACCAGGAAGTGACGTCATACGGAGCACCGGGAGCCCATCCATCTTATAAAAGGGGCCGCTTCCCTCCAGAAGCTGAGCCGGAGTTGGGAGGAAGGAGACGAAGCTTGTGAGGAGGGGAGTGGAGGTCATTGACAAGAAAAGAGACTAAGACGGAGACTGAGAAAGAGACAGACTGCTGATATTGTGGTGCTGTGAAGTGAATAAACGTGTGCATTTTGGACATTCTGGTGTCTGTCTGTCTGTGTCTGGGGGCATGCTTTTCACACCCTCTATAAACAGAGAGCAGCTGACCATGTTAAAAATAAAGTGTAAATTTATTTGTGATCAAGTTGATCAAACCACATACAGAGGTGGTGAAAATCAAATAGCAGTGCCCTTTGCCACCAACATTCAAACCCCCTAATCTTACAAAACAAGACTGATACATGCAGGTGGGGTTTCATCTCAATGCTCTTCGGAAGCAACATGGACACTGAAGGCACACTAACTTTGATACTATGTAATAAATGTTAAATATTCCAAAGCAAACATTATTAGCATTTATTTACAGGCTTAAAGACAACAGACATATTGTATGATTTGAGAAAACTAAATACAAGTTACATTCATATAGTTGGCTATTGGAGAGTAAACAAGCAATATCATACAGTGGAATATAACTCACGTAATATGTCAACTGCCTAAACTAAACTAAAGCACATCAATGTATTATAATAATAATAATTCTTTACATTTACATTATACAGCGGTTGTATCACTACTCAAAGCACTTCAGTGAGTGGAAAGCTACTTCAACCACCACTAATGTGTAGCATTCACCTGGATGATGCAATGGCAGCCATTTTTGCACTAGTACACTCACCACACATTACCTGTTATGTGGTGAAGTGGTGAGAGATATAGCCAATTACAGACAGAGATTAGGGGACCAGAATGACCAGGTCATGGTGGGCAATTTAGCCTGGACATCGGGATACACCCTACTCTTTACAAAGGATGCCCAGGGATCTTTTATGACCACAGACAGTGAGCTCATCAGTTTTACACCTCATCTGGAGGATGACACCTTTTTACAGCACAGTGTCCCCATCACTGCACTTCAGACCACAGGGTAAGTGCCCCCTGCTGGCCTTACCAACACCTCTTCCAGCAGTAATCCAAGCTTTTCCTAGATGGTTTCCCATCCAAGTACTGGCCAAGCCTGAACATGCTTAGATTCAGGTGATTTACCTGTTCTGTAGTGTATGTGGTATTTATGCCCTTAGCAGAGCAAAATCTTTGACTATCAATGTTCAGGATGCAGTCAACAAATCTTAAAACATATGTTGTATTCACATGCAATAGAAGATATAAAAAATGCACTCTTCACATTGGGAAATTCATATGAAATCCATTTCAAATGCTAGTAATGATTGCGAGCATTTAGACATTTTTACCATTTGAATTTGCAGTATTATGACACATTTCATTACCAAATAAATAAATAAATACTAACGATCTTAACCAGAAATGGCATTTGGCAGTTTTGTTACCCAGTAAACACATTTTCTTTACTTTTCATATTCATTCATTAAATTCAGATTTTAACTGCTTTTTGTGTGGATTGAGCTACAAAGCTACTAAAATTTCTATTGAAAATTACATAAAAAATGGAAACACAAAGGATATGAACCACAAGATGTCTGGGGACTAAAAGAATTTGAGATTTTTTAATCCTACAAAAAGTCCAAATGGATGGTACAAATAGCCATTATATCTATTAAAAAATACAGCATGAATCATCTAGGAATTCAGTATTTGAAGCTCACATTTCTGGCACAGTCAACTATAAATAAACAAAGATCTAGAGAATAGAGAAAAAGCAGGGTGGAATGAAAGATTTGCATAATACAAGAAATAAAAGCTTAAGAAGGCATTTAGATGGATACTGTAAATCATTTGTGGCAAAGCAGGCTGGGATTGAATTAAAACAAATAAAAGCTTTCTACATAGCTTTGTCAGCATTTTTTTCCTTTGGCAATTGTTTAACCTGGCAAACAGTGCTGAAAATGCAAAGTAGGATTGACCTTAGGGGTCTTGCCAGAGATTATGCCAAAGGCTAAAGACAACAAACAAAACTCAATTGTTTCATTTACATTGACTATTTTAACCACTATCAAGCTGATGAATATGAAAAGCAAAATGGCATGATCAGTTTCTCAGATAAATACAACCAATCCTGCTACTTCATGTTTTGCTAGAGGCAATACTGTACATCCATAAAGTTTCTTAAGTAACACAAATATGTTTTAGATTCATTTGCATAATCTTCCACTCAGTTCTTGCAGTCATATTATGAAAAGCATTATTTTTTCCTGCAGCACATGTTGTGACTTTGGCACAAGACAATCTAATCAGTCCAACTGTAACAAGTCACAATATAACATGTTACATTTAGCAAGATGTTATCTAAGACTGATCAAAATAGATAGATAGATAGATAGATAGATAGATAGATAGATAGATAGATAGATAGATAGATAGATAGATAGATAGATAGATAGATACTTTATTAATCCCAATGGGAAATTCACATTCTTCAGCAGCAGCATACTGATACAATAAATAATATTAAATTAAAGAATGATAATAATACAGGTGAAAAAAAAAAAAAAAAAAAACAGACAATAACTATGTATAATGTTAAATATTAACGTTTACTCCCCCTGGTGGAATTAAAGAGTCGCATAGTTTGGGGGAGGAACGATCTCCTCAATCTGTCTGTGGAGCAGGACAGTGACAGCAGTCTGTCGCTGAAGCTGCTCTTCTGTCTGGAGATGACATTATTTAGTGGATGCAGTGGATTCTCCATAATTGATAGGAGCCTGCTGAGCGCCCTTCACTCTGCCACAGATGTTAAACTGTCCAGCTCCATGCCAACAATAGAGCCTGCCTTCCTCACCAGTTTGTCCAGGCGTGAGTCATCTTTCCTCTTAATGCTGCCTCCCCAGCACACCACTGCGTAGAAGAGGGCGCTCGCCACAACTGTTTGATAGAACATCTGCAGCATCTTATTGCAGATGTTGAAGGAAGCCAGCCTTCTAAGGAAGTATAACCGGCTTTGTCCTTTCTTGCACAGCGCATCAGTATTGGCAGTCCAGTCTAATTTATCATCCAGCTGCACTCCCAGATATTTATAGGTCTGCACCATCTGCACACAGTCACCTTTGATGATCACTGGGTCTATGAGGGGTCTGGGCCTCCTAAAATCCACCACCAGCTCCTTGGTTTTGCTGGTGTTCAGGTGTAGGTGGTTTGAGTCGGACCATTTAACAAAGTCATTGATTAGGTCCCTATACTCCTCCTCCAGCCCATTCCTGATACAGCCCACGATAGCAGTGTCATCAGCGAACTTTTGCACATGGCAGGACTCCGAGTTGTATTGGAAGTCCGATGTATATAGGCTGAACAGGACCAGAGAAAGTACAGTCCCTTGTGGCGCTCCTGTGTTGCTGACCACAATGTCAGACGTGCAGTTCCCAAGACGCACATACTGAGGTCTGTCTTTAAGATAGTCCACGATCCATGCCACTAGGTATGAATCTAATCCCATCTCTGTCAGCTTGTCCCTAAGGAGCAGAGGTTGGATTGTGTTGAAGGCGCTAGAGAAGTCTAGAAACGTAATTCTTACAGCACCACTGCCTCTGTCCAAGTGAGAGAGGGATCGGTGTAGCATATAGATGATGGCATCTTCCGCTCCCACCTTCTCCTGATATGCAAACTACAGAGGGTCAAGGGCGTGTTGAACCTGTGGCCTAAGGTGGTGAAGCAGCAGCCTCTCCATGGTCTTCATCACATGTGATGTCAGAGCAACAGGCCGAAAGTCATTCAGCTCACTAGGACGTGATACCTTTGGGACTGGGGTGATACAAGATGTTTTCCAAAGCCTCGGGACTCTCCCCTGTTCCAGGCTCAGGTTGAAGATGCGCTGTAGAGGACCCCCCAGCTCCGATGCACAGACCTTCAGCAGTCGTGGCGATACTCCATCTGGACCCGCTGCTTTGCTGGCACGAAGTCTCCTCAGCTCTCTGCTCACTTGCGCTGTTGTTATTATGGGTGGGGATGTTTTTCCTATGCTGGTATCAGCAGAAGGATGTGTGGAGGGTGCAGTACTCCGAGGTGAGAGTGAGAGTGGGTTAGGGTGGTCAAACCTGTTAAAAAAGTTGTTCATTTGGTTTGCTCTCTTCACGTCTCTCTCAATGGTGGTACCCCGCTTCGAGCTGCAGCCAGTGATGATCTTCATCCCATCCCACACTTCCTTCATGCTGTTATTCTGCAACTTCTGCTCCAGCTTTCTCCTGTACTGCTCCTTCGCCGCCCTGAGTTGGACTCGGAGTTCCTTCTGCACGCGCTTGAGCTCATGCTGATCACCGTCTTTAAAAGCCCTTTTCTTCTGATTCAAAAGGCCCTTGATGTCACTTGTAATCCATGGCTTGTTGTTAGCATAGCAGCGTACTGTTTGTAATGTTTGCTTTGCTAATTATTTTTCATAAAAAATGCATTTTTATAGCAGAGCTGCCACAGCTATATGGGCACCTGAGCACAGTTATGGATTTTTATGTGAAGTTTACACAAGCTTGTTTTTTTCTGCCACAATTCAAACAAAAGATAACTCCACCCAGCTGTGAATGTGTGGGGCCCATGATGGCCTTGTCTCTGTTTTAGCACTAGTTTATTCCATTTGTTAACTGCTACTGATAAGCAAATAAAGAAAATGAATGGATGAATGAATGACAAGTGCATTTGTCCATAAAAGGTTTGATAAGAGCAAGAAGGCATTAGCTTATGAGGGGACCAATAGAAGAATTCACAGCTTTATCTCTTCAGTCATTTGGTGTAATCTCATGGGACCATAATGTTGAAATATGAAAATTGGTTTGCAGCTTAAATGTGTTGAAATGTTTACCTTCTCAGATATACAAAGGTGAACATTTTTTGAGCAACATTTTAAAAGTACATTAATAGGCACTTCTTAATTAAAATGGAGAAAATGCATGTATGTGAGTGGGTGTGTGTGCGCGCATGTATGATAATTATGGTGGCTCAAATGCATTTGTGGGAAGAACTTACATCAGATTATTTTCCCCCATCACTTAGAGCTCACAGACTTTTTTATTTCAAGGAACAAGAGATGCATTTACTTTTTGGAGCAGATGCCTGTTTTCACAAGGAACACTTAGATACAAAAAAACACCATCATAATTTAAAGATGTCAATCAGACTAATAAAATTAGCTTTGGAACATGGAAGGGAACTAGATAATCAGAGACAAAATATCAAACTCCACATAGAAGGCAATTTAGCACTGATTTCAAAAGACGATCTACAGTATATGCTGAAAAGCCAGTGATAAAACCTGCCTTACTATTTTGTTTTACCAGAGAGAGAAGGATTTTATCAGTCTGTTCAAAAACCTGGAGGCAGTGTTACTGGATAGGGGATGTTGGAAGATATGACTAGAACTGTTTACCATATAATTTCTTTGAATAAATGAATAAATGCACACCATTATTTAGAAAAGTATGAGCAGTGGGTGCAGACAGGATGCAATGTGCACAAGTAAAACGCTTGTCCATCTTCCTATGTGTCATAAGATCTTGAAGATGATGTGTCAAAAGCAGTGAATATGTGCAAATTTTCACTGAAGCCTGTGTTTTGCAGATGCAAGTGTGTGAGCTGTGGTTTTGCTATAAAATAAATTAATGGAAAATATGAATGCTTCTTGAGTATGTTTAGCAGTTTTGCATTAGTTAATGAACAATACTCTTCTAAATAATGTTACTCCTCTTATTTGAGACAAACTGTTTTTAGATAAACAATTTAAGAAATATTCCCCAATATCACAAATCCATTCCTACTGACACAGGTGTCTTATTTACAGGTGTAGTATGTACAGTTTGGTATATTTGGAATAATGTCAAGTAGTTTTACTGCTATACCAGCCATACACAGTACTGCAGCATAGAGGGGCACGAAATAATGTTCCCCAGAACCATGGTGCAACATATACATAAGCACAGAACAAGTACAAGAGAAGTAAAGAACTATAATTTATTGTACTATATTATAAACAGATACATAAATAATAAATTAATATATAGTAATAAATTGAAATAGATCATAATCAATCAATAAATAAATAAATAATTAAAAAACAGCAGTAGTAAGAAATGTACTGCATATAAATAAACTACTAGGAGCAGATTTGAGGGTGGTGGTCAGCACAGGGTACAAAACCTGGACAGCCAAAGAGTACAACAGAAACTGTTGTAGAACCTGGCATAACTGGTTCCAATGCTACAGAACCTTCTGTAAGATGGAAGCAGAACAAAGAGAAAACTGGAAGTGTGAGAATGGTCCTCCACAATGCTGTAGAATTTGTTGATTTAATGCTTTATAAAGATGTCTTTAACGGAGGGCAGTGAGGTCCCAATGATCTCTTCTGCTGTGTGCTCTATCTTTGGTAGGAGTATGCAGCAAAAAAAAAAAAAACTGCAGTTTCCAAAACTGACAGTGATGCAGCTCATTAGAACATTGCCAATGATGCCTCTGTAAAGTGTGGTGAGAATGGGAGGAGGTAGGGCTGCCTTCCTCAGCAGCCAAAGGAAGTGGGGACACCACTGTGCCTTCTTTGTAAGGTCAACTGCCAGATGCACAACAAGGAATTTGGTGCACTTGACAGTTCCACCACAGAGCCCTTGATGTGCAGTGGGGCATGCAGAGAATAAGACACATGTCAACAATCATTTCTTTCATTATGATCACGATCAGAGACAGAATATTGCGCTTACACTACTCAGCCAGTAATCGCATCTCCATTCTGTAAGTGTACTGATCCCCCTTACTGATAAGACCCACCTTTGTGTCATCAGCAACCTTAATGATGGTGTTAGAGCTGTATGTAGCAATACAGTCATGAGTCAGCACAATAAACATAAATTGGCTAAGCATGCAGCCCTCAGGGACGCCAGTGTTTAGCATGATGGTGCTAGAAATGGTGTTTCAGGCACAAACTGTCTGGGGTCTCTCTGGCCAGGAGTCCAGGATCCAGTTACATAGTAGCATAGCAGATGTTGTAGTGTAGCAGACTCAATTTCCCTATGATCCTCGGAGGGATGATGGTGCTCAATGCTGAAATTAACTCTATAAACAGCATTTCTACCATTGTCTCTTCTGTCCAGGTAGGAAAAGGATGAATTAAGACTAGTTAATCTGGCATCACTAGTGGAATGGTTTGGGCAACAGACAAACTGGAGAGTTTCATGTGATGTGAAGTCCAGTTATCAGGTGGCCTATGACTAGCCACTTAAAGCACTTCATGATAATCGTGTGAGTGCTATAGGGTAAGTCATCGAGGCAAGAGACTATGGACTTCTTGGTTTTGAAGCATTTGGAGACCACTGCCTGCCTCAGGGAAATCTTGAAGATGTCCGTAAAGATACCAACCAGTTGTTTTTGCACATTCCTTGAGCACTCAGTTAGGAATGTTGTCTGGTCCAACAACTTTGCATTGGTTTCCATTCAACAAAGTTCTTCTAATGTCAGCTGTGGACAAACACAGTACCTGTTCTACCTAAGGAGGGATAAACTTCCTCACAGGTATGTCATTGAGTGCACCAAACTGTGCATAGAAGTTATTTTGAATATCTGGAAGGGAGGCATCACCACTACAGACTTATCACACATATGTAAATTTAAATACACTACACTAAAGATATTGTATGCATTAAAATATTAAATATAAAGCACACTTTCTTTTCCTGAACCTAATTAATTCAGTTCAGGGTAACAAGAATATTATATAATACATATATTCATATATTAAATATAAGAATGATGGGCTAAAACACACAAAAAATACATTTGTTGTGTGTTTAATTTGAATATCTATGATGATATAGACACAATGGCTTATGTCTACTGTAAAGGATCAACTTATGCAAAATAGCTAGTTATGCTACAGATTTTTGGTTAAAGGCACAGTGTGACTGGTAAAGTACCTTTGAGTAAGGGGTCTATGGCAGTGCACGAGTTTTGTTTTTTTTTGTTTTTTTTTTTCCTTAATAAAAACAGTGAGACAGTGCATACCCTGTGAGTGTAAGTGCTTCAGAGAAAAGCTGTGTGGCCACAGAGATTCTTCATTAGGGAATTGGCTAATTATGTTTAACTCGCTCACAATCAGTTACAGAAGCTGTCCCTCATCAGGGCTCTAAGGGTCTACTGGCACACCTCCACTCACTGGGGACAAAAGGGATTTGTAAGTGAGAAAAAGGGAGGGAAACGAAGGGAGTAAAATCAAAGAATAGATGAGTGTGACAAAAGTGAGATCAGCAGTGTAAGCAGATGCAGTGTAAAGGAGGCATGGCAGTCGGGAAATGGCCTCGTGGGGAGCAAGGGGATGGCACTTCAGGGTCAGGATACTCCTGTTGATTGTCTAGGACGTAGGTGCGGCCAAACGGCTTCAGAAATCATGCTATGGACGCTGAAAGATGGTGGTGGGATGATGGAGCCAGGCTTGGAAGCCCTAGCAGTGACCAACAAAGGCAGATGAGGAGCAAGTCGTTTTACGGTTGACCGCACATGCCAGAGTTTTGACTCCCAGTTGAGAAGATCTGATGGGTGGGCTAGAACTAAGAGAATGAAAAAGAGGCAATGTGGCTCAGGTGAAGAAGCACTTGATTTTACCCTTTTGATTTTAACCCTGGTTTGGATTATTTATTTCTCTCTATTATATAAAAAACTCCTTCGACGAGACAAGACTTTTTGGAAGAGAGATTTTTTTTCAAGTCCCGCGAGACGAGACTTTTGCCTGGGGTCTTCCCAGACTGTCTTAAGACTGCGGTAGTTAAACCCCTACTTAAGAGAAATAATCTCGACCCCTCTGCTCTTGAAAATTATAGACCCATCTCTAACCTGCCTTTCTTAAGTAAAATTCTAGAGAAGGCAGTCATTATGCAGTTAAATGAGCACCTCAATAAACATGCTATTCTTGATAAATTTCAGTCAGGTTTTAGAACAAATCACAGCACAGAAACTGCACTCGTTAAAGTAGTAAATGACTTGCGGGTAAATGCAGACAGAGGCCATTTATCTGTTCTCATCCTCTTAGATTTGAGTGCCGCATTTGACACTATTGATCATAATATTCTTAAGAATCGCCTTAGTCAATGGGTGGGCCTCTCTGACAGTGTCTTAAACTGGTTTGAATCCTACCTGGCAGGGAGAAAATTCTTTGTTAGTTGTGGTAATTATAACTCAAAGAAACATGATATTCTATATGGTGTTCCACAAGGCTCTATCCTGGGTCCGCTGCTCTTCTCAATCTACATGCTTCCATTAGGTCAGATTATCTCGGGACATAACGTGAGCTACCACAGCTACGCTGATGACACACAGCTGTATTTATCAATAGCACCCGATGACCCCAAATCTCTTGATTCGCTAACACAATGTCTAACCTGTATCTCAGAATGGATGAATAGTAACTTTCTCAAATTAAATAAAGAAAAAAACGAAATCTTAGTGATTGGCAATAATGGATACAATGAGGCTATTAGAAATAAACTGGATGCATTAGGATTAAAAGTCAAATCGGAGGTAAAAAGCTTAGGGGTAACCGTTGATTGTAATCTGAATTTTAAATCGCATATTAATAAAATCACTAGGACAGCATTTTTTCACCTAAGGAACATAGCAAAAGTTAGACCTCTTATATCATCGAAAGATGCAGAGAAATTAGTTCATGCGTTTGTCTTTAGTCGGCTAGATTACTGTAATGCACTCCTCTCAGGACTACCCAAAAAAGACATCAATCGTTTGCAGTTAGTGCAGAATGCAGCTGCTAGAATCCTTACCAGGAAAAGAAAATCCGAACACATTTCTCCAGTTTTGATGTCACTACACTGGTTACCTGTGTCATTCAGAATTGACTTTAAAATTCTGCTTATGGTTTATAAAGCTTTAAATAATCTCGCCCCGTCTTATATATCGGAATGTCTGACACCTTATATTCCAAATCGCAACCTCAGATCCTCAACTGAGTGTCTCCTTAGAATTCCAAGAGCAAAACTTAAAAGAAGTGGTGAGGCGGCCTTCTGCTGTTATGCACCTAAAATCTGGAATAGCCTGCCAGTAGGAATTCGCCAGGCTAATACAGTGGAGCACTTTAAAAAACTACTGAAAACACATTACTTTAACATGGCCTTCTCATAACTTCACTGTAATTTAATCCTGACACTCTGTATATCCAATTCATTATAATAACTATTCATTCAAAATTTGTACTAACCCCTACTCTCTCTTCTGTTTCCTTTTCCGGTGTCCTATTGGTGGTGGCTTGTGCCACCACCATCTACCCAAAGCACCATGATGTTCCAACAATGATGGATGGATTAAAAGCCAGAAGTCTGCATAACCATCAGCATCAAGTGACTCCGTGCGAACAATAACTACAAAGAGGACTATTTCATTTATGTTAGGTAGAATGCCCAAAGGGGACTGGGCGGTCTCGTGGCCTGGAACCCCTACAGATTTTATTTTTTTCTCCAGCCTTCTGGAGTTTTTTTTTGTTTTTTCTGTCCACCCTGGCCATCGGACCTTACTCCTTTTTATGTTAACTAAGGTTGTCTTATTTTAATTTCTTATTTGTCTTTTATTCTTCTTTTCTTCATTATGTAAAGCACTTTGAGCTACTTTTTGTATGAAAATGTGCTATATAAATAAATGTTGTTGTTGTTGTTGTTGTTGTTGAGATTTTTTCAAGTTACACCCTCCTCTCAAACATTTTCAAACAAGACCATTGTCCTCTCACCTCTCATTTGTGTGAATGCTTTTGTCAGACACAGTTCCTGCACTCTCAACTCTTATACATTTTAACATTTTCCTCACTTTAAGTTCCCAATTAAAGAAGACGTATTATGTCCAAATCTTATTGAAGAATTTCATCACAAAGGGTTATCAACAGAAAAAATGAGTACACGGGCAATCATAGCACAGAGAAACGAGGAAGTCAAACAAATTAACACCAAAAATGTCGATCAGTTACACGGCAAAGTGGTTAAATGCATATCAATAGACTATGCTGAAACAGTTGGTGGTGATTGTGCGGAAAATGAAAACAACAACTTACAATATCTCAAAGAATATCTACAACCATTAACACCATCCAGTCTTCCAAGGCATGAATTACTGTAGAAAGAAGGATGTATCCAAGAAAGATAATGTAGTATATCTTCCACGGATAACATTAGACAACAAAGGAGATCTTGGTATGCCATTCATATTAAAATGTTAACAGTTTCCCATTAGAATAGCTTTTGCAAAGACAATTAACAAATCTCAGTGACAAATGTTTGAAAAAGTCATTTAATTTAAGAGAGAGAAAGAAATAAAATTCAATCACAGGCAATTATACATTGTGTTGATGCATATGTAACAATTCCCATGAAAATAAAAATCTGTTTAAATTGTATATCCGCATCCTCATACGCGAATGGCAGAACCGCAAAGAGGCTAGCATGGAACGCAGGCCCGGTGGTTGGCGAGTGAAACGAGCAGGGGGCAAAGCCCCTTAGTATTTATATAAATTAATGATTTTAACCTGCACATGAGCAATGCTTTTCCAATTGTTCATCTAGGATGGTACATTGCTTTCATTATCTAGCCCTTGACTTTCAAGATGATTGGCCAAGACCATAGTCTGCACTCAGTTTGATTGACTTTTGATGTAATTAGGCATTCAGATGACATCAATATGACAGCTTTGTGGCATTATTTTAATAATTTGTATAAAAATGTGCTTCAAGTCGACCACCATCATACCAGTGCCGAAGAAGTCATCAGTGACATGCCTGAATGACTACCGACCAGTTGCACTCACGCCAATCATAATGAAGTGCTTCAAAAGGTTAGTCATGTCACACATAAAGACTAATCTCCCTGCCTCCCTTGACCCTCTTCAGTTTGCATACCGCTCAAACAGGTCAACTGTGGATGCCATATGCTCTGCCCTTCACCTCTCTCTGACACATCTGGATAAAAAAGACACATATGTCAGGATGCTATTCATAGACTTTAGCTCTGCCTTCAACACAATCATCCCACCAAAGCTGGTTGTAAAACTGAGCAGGTTGGGCCTGAACACCACCCTCTGCAATTGGATCCTGGACTTCTTGACAGAGAGGCCCCAGTCAGTTCGGATGGGCTACAACACTTCCAGCATCATCACACTGAGCACTAGAGCACCGCAGAGCTGCGTGCTTAGTCCACTGCTTTTCACCCTGCTGACTCACGACTGCACAGCCACGCACAACACCAACCACATCATCAAGTTTGCGGATGATATGACAGTGCTGGGACTGATACGCAGGGATGATGAAACAGCATACTGAGATGAGGTGGAATGGCTGTCCACATGGTGTGAAGACAACAATCTATCTCTCAACGTCGACAAGACAAAAGAGATAATCGTGGACTTCAGAAAATCATGTCCTGCCCACATCCCACTCAGCATCAACAGTTTAGATGTGGAGACTGTTAGGAATACCAAGTTCCTCAGTGTGCACATAACTGAGGAACTTACATGGACACATAACACCTCATCACTAATCAAGAAAGCCCAGCAGAGACTACACTTCCTGAGGCGACTGAAGCGAGCAAGTCTTCCCCCTCCCATCCTCACCATGTTCTACAGAGGCACCATTCAGAGTGTTCTGACCAGCTGCATCACTGTCTGGTATGGCAACTGCAACATATCCGACCGCAAGCGCCTGCAAAGGATAGTGAAGACAGCAGAGAACATTATTGGGGTGCCTCTCTCTTCACTACAGGACATATTTTACAAACGCAGTGTCTGCAAGGCTTGCAGCATTGTGCAGGACCCCTTACACCCCTCACATGGACTTTTCACACTTCTGCCATCCAAGAGAAGATACTGGAGCATCAAAGCCAGATCTGCCAGGCTGCAGGAGAGTTTTTACCCCCAAGCTGTCAGACTCCTTAACACCAGGCTGCCCCCTGGGACCTTCCACACGGCCTCAACCACCTCTAAAAACAGAACTTTTATACATGCGAGCCACTTTCCTGCAAAGACGAGTGTGAATGTAGAAAAAGAACTGAAAATCTCATACTGACCTTTAAGTATTTTGACACTCTTGTTATCCTTCTGCTGTGAAACATTCTGACCTGTCATTGTTTACACATGTCTTAAACAACTATTATCATACACTGATCATTTATGTATTATCTATATCTATTATTTATTATTTATTTATTATATTACATATCTTACACATCAATATTACTGCTACTTCGTTGTCCTATCTTTGCACAATGTCTTGTCTTATTTGTGTTTTAATTTTAAATTTTTAAATTTTAATTCTATTTTTAATTTATTATTTGCACGTCATGTTGTTACACTGTGGACCCTGAGCTTTGCAATTTCGTCTATCTACAACACAGTCCCACAAGCACTAATACAACACAAAACAACAGTTCTTCTCTCCACCTTGGCACCACCACTCCTCCCAGGCAACCTCGTCCTCTTCCTCCCGATTCTGGCTACTGAGTGGTGGATGCTGGCCCTTTTTATAGCCCACCCAGAAGTGCTCCAGGTGCTTGATCACCTCCGGCTAATTGCACTTCCAGGTGGGGCTGCAGAGATGTCCAGGTGGGTTCCTGGCTCCATGCAGCACCCCCTGGCGGCCACCCCAGCTCCCCACAGGGTTGTGGAGAACTCCATCTCCCAGGAAACCCTGCGGGAAACTGAGGCACCATTGTCAGCCAGGGAGGCTGCCACCAAGTGTCCCGGGGGAGATAGTGAGATGTCCATAGCTGCTCCCCCGGAACATATACAGAAGGGGCGTCCCGGCCAGGCATGGGACCCGGCCGCCTGTCACACTGTATACTTGTATATGGTTGAGATGACAATAAAGTTCACTTTGACTTTGACTTCAAACATCTTCACATTTTTCCTCTTTCAGTGACACCTTCCATCAAAAATAAGAAATACAGATGACTCCCAGATTTGACCGTACAGGCATACCAAATCAAATTATTTATGATAGGCTTACTATATTAAACATGCCTTCAATGAACTGGAACCCCATCTATACACCAAACCACTACATTGAATTTTATTTGCTGAGATTGTGCTTCAACCTCCCCTTTCTCTGTAGTAAAATAGATTGCTCCAGGAGTTGGATTGATGGAGGGACAAGTTCTGATTTGTTTACTCAAATTTCAACAAATAACTTAAATTATTAAAATAACTGATGCCTGACTCTCAAATTTTGCAATTCATTGTTAAAATCACTATTGCTAACAAGATAAGATGGAGAATACAATAAAGGGAACTGTACTCATTGTTATATACACAATATTTATTAAGTATATATGTTCCCCTAGGTAGCTCCTTAATTGTTTGTCTAATCATCATATCATCACTACTTGCATATATACCTGAAAAAAATTATACTGAATTTTATATGAAGTGATATTAATATATTGACAACCTGTTACTTTCTTTTTTTTTTTTTTTTAACTTTTATTGAATTTATATAAAGCATGTAACATTCCATACAATCAAGTCAAACTTAACAAAACTAAATTCAGTTAAACCCCCACCCATGAGAAAGAGAGAAAGGCCAACAGCCAGAGTAAAACTTTTGAGAGTAGTATAGAGGGAAAGTTTTTCTCCCCAATATAAATGTTTATTCTAAAATATTATTGATTAGATTCTGCCAAATTTTTAAAAAGTTTTGAATAGATCACCTAAGGGAGAATTAGATTTTTTTCCAATTTCAAATCTATATATATAATTCTCTAAGCCGCCGCCAGCGCAAGCAAGACACCCATGGAAGCACGCAGGATGGAGCCACGCCCACCAACTCTAAGACCATTGGATACAATGACAACTCGCAGAGCCACGCCCACCAACTCGGACACAGCAACTCACAAAACACGGCGTCATTGGATACGACAACAACTCACTGAGCCACATCCACCAACTCGGATGCAGCAACTCACAATACAGGGCGTCATTCGCGTTCATCTCTGCTACACTCCACATGCACCTCTGAGCCACGTTGACTTTTCATTATTCTTTTCGGTTATGACGCACGACCGTGTCCACCATTGCAAACTGTTTTACACGCCATGGTCTTAGAGTTGGTGGGCGGGTCTCCGTGAGTTGCTCTTGCGAGCGGGCACATGACCAGGCGGTGTGTATGCTTCGAGAACGAGAGTGGACGCGGCAGGACCATCTAAGAAGAGGCATGTTTGTCGCGGACAGACTGCTGTCACTGTCCTGCTCCACAGACAGACTGAGGAGATCGTTCCTCCCCCAAACTATGCGACTCTTTAATTCCACCCGGGGGGGTAAACATTAACATTTAACATTATACATAGTTATTGTCTGTTTTTCACCTGCATTATTATCATTCTTTAATTTAATATTATTTATTGTATCAGTATGCTGCTGCTGAAGAATGTGAATTTCCCATTGGGATTAATAAAGTATCTATCTATCTATCTATCTATCTGTATGCAGCGTGTAAAACAGTTTGTTTGTCGCGGATATGAATCTCTGTATGCAATGTGTAAAACAGTTTGTGAGAGGTATCCCATGGTCTTAGAGTTGGTGGGCGGGTCTCCGTGAATTGCTCTTGCGACCGGGCACATGACCAGGCAGTGTGTATGCTTCGATGTGAATCGCTGTATGCAGCGTGTAAAACAATTAGTTTGTCGCAGATAATTTGCCTTTTACTTTTACACGAAGACAATTTCCTGTTAGATTGGCCTTTGCGATGACAATTAATAAGGCACAGGACCAAACTTTCAAAAAGATATGCATGTATCTGCCCAAACCAGTTTTCAGTCACAGACAATTGTATGTTGCTCTCTCCAGAGTTCCATCTTTTCATTCACTTACTGTAGTATCCTCAAACCCACCCCTTCAAGACAACTGTGTCTTTCCGGAAGTGTTCAGCCATCAATATATAATTATGCAGCGTATGCCTGCAGGAACACGTGCAGCAAGCGAGCGAGCCAGAGAGAGAGAGAGAGACACACACACACATACAGGCGCGTGAGAGAGACAGAGGGCTGGACGCATAAGAATAATAATAATAATGATACTTCATTACATTGATACAGCGGTGTTCTCAGTATTCAAAGTGCTATCCACACAGGGAGGAACCGGGAAGCGAACCCACAATCTTCCACAGTCTCCTTACTGCAAAGCAGCAGCACTACCACTGCGCCACAAGGCAGTTAAAGAATGCACCCGGCTCGATTTTGTTTTCACTTCTGTTTACAGCAATTGGGTCATAGCATGCATTGTTGCAATGTTACTTTTCTTGGTGGCTTATTACATTACGGATGTTTCACATTTTCATTTTTTCCCAGTGCTTAAAAGACATTAAAAAAGTGTTTCTCAACTGTGACTCCGGAACAACTCAGTACACGAGCTATATTAAGCGTCAATAACGAAGACTCGCTACACCTTAATGAACAAGTACTGACACTTATCCCTACCGACGAAGTAACTTTCACCAGCGTGGCCTCCATCGTCACAGACGATCCCGCTTTCAGTCACGGACAATTGTATGTTGCTCTCGCCAGAGGTCCATCTAGTCATTCACTCACAGTCGTATCCTCAAAGCTACCCCATTTGGACAACTGTGTCGTTCAGGAAGTGTTCATCCATCAATACATAATTATGCGGCGTATGCTATGCCGTGGGTTGGCTAGTAATATATACAGTAACATCAGTTACCCACAGACTTAACAGAGGTGGGTCACAACCTGTTACTTTCTTTTAAATGCTAGCACCTTAGTACAAACATAAAATATGTTCAGTGCTATCATTTTTAGTGTATTGTTGCTTAAACCTTTTTATTGAAAACTGAGTTTAAATGAGAGACCATGCACAAATAAGAATTCCTAAACTTGAAACAAGCACAATAAATAAGCTTTTCCTAGATTTGAAGAACTGCTTTCAACTTTAATAAACAGTAAAAATAATAGACATTTTATGATTTACTACTGCTGTTATGTTTTTACGAGTAGATTTAACAACATGAGTCATACAGGTTTTTCAGCATTTATGTTAACAGGATGTCTTCATAGGCATGAAGTAACATGCCAAGCTGTTCAGCATCTCAATTTCCTTCACTACAGATTATGAAACCATTCCTTTTGAACTTAATTGGCACATTATTATTTCAGGCCATGTTATTAATGCTAGCCATGTTTCTCTTTTGTATACAACTTCAGATAAAAGTTGTGCATGTTTTCTTCAATACATGCAGGTTTCCTGGTTTTTGCATTCTTGCAGGGCCAAAACAAAACAAACCACCTGTCAGCACTGTTTAAAAATAGTACTGTAGCCATAAATAAAGGGATCAAATGCCCACCCAAGTTAGAAGTAAGCTTTTAAAACTTCAGCAAACATGCCACTGCCACATATGTGTTCTTATAAAGCTGAAGAAAATAGAATGGAAAATAAAGACAATGTTGCACACAATGTTATTCAAAATTGTACTGATTAGCTGTTGATTTGGAGGTGGTAAGCAAACTATGAAAATTTAAGAGTGTAAAATCTTCAGTGAAATATAACCTCAAGAATATAGGAGTAAAGGTATGGATGTGGCTTTCACAACATGCTGTGTTTGTCACAAACCTTTGTACTGAAGTAGAGATTGCTATATTTCTTAGTTTACTTCAAATGGTAAAATAAACACAAGATGCAATTACAAAAGTGTTTCTTTCAAAGGCATAATATGCCAAATTTTGTGAACTTCTGAGCAGTGGTTTGGCTTTTGGTAGTACCAGCTTTAAAAACTTAGAATTTTAAAAGCTTTTAGCTAAATAGTTGGAACTGACCCAAAACCTAATTATTCTTAAGATTACCAAGTGTAAATTTTTCACAAAATTTTATGAGGATCGCTCTATTCTTTCTTGAGTTACAGTTTCGACAAAACTCAAAGACACACATCTTTCCATAAATGCACAAAACATATTTTGTGAATATCAAAACATGTTTTTCCATTGAAAACCACAAGTCTTTTTTTAAGAAAACAATACTTCCTCCATTTATGAAACATGTAGAAAATAACATATATACCACAGCAAGAAATCTCTGTGAAAGTGCCGTAAATTACTTTTAATACACTAACTTGATTTTCTATACTAAACATGTTTGTCTGATTTACATTTTTATGGTTAAGGAAAATAATGACCTGTATTATAGTAATAAGTAGTTGCTTTGCACTTTGGATTATGAATATCATCAGGTAAAGAAAGAAAATGAAACCTGGCTCAGCATGCTCAGAGTATTTGATTATCTTGCTGAACCACTAAAACAATGCTCTCATCCTGTTTTGCTGACAGAACTTTATTGTTAGGTATAGACGACAGCTGAGAAAATCTGATCCTAGATGGCTGCTGTGGCTTTTTATGAACCAGTTTTCTTAATGAGAAAACTATTATTTTGGTTTATAGACAATGCCATTGACTGGCCCATACGTTCCCCCAGCTCTCCTTGTATAATGGCCCGTCTCCTGGTATCTCCTCCATGCTGTTCCATCCTAGATGAGCTAGACTACATGTGCAACCTGAACTGGCTGTAGGTATCGCCTCATGATACCTGTAGTGATGAGGACAATAGCAAAATGCAAAACTGGAGAAGAATCAGTCAGGAAGGATAAGGATAGAGCAATTGTCTGAAGCCACCGCCTATAAAACCATTTCCTTTTTGGGGATTGTGTTACTGCTGCCTCTTCAGTTCACCTGTTGTCACTTTGATTTGTACCAAAGCAGGGGAAGTTGATTCACAATTGCTAATGCTTCCTAATGTTAGACTGTGATGATTAAGTGTTCCCTTAATTTTTTGAGCAGTGTATAATGTGTGTTTGTAAGTTTATGGACATTGTACTTAAAATCTTTTAGAAAAACTGGAAAATCATGCAAGTTAAGGTAGTCAGGAGATGAAAAGCACTAAAAATTAACAACAAGTCTCATGGACTTGGTAACAAGCAAAAACCAGGACAAAGACGGAACCAAGTAAACAAAATCAGAAATACAAAAACAACACATAGATAAAGAAACAGTTAAAGGAGTCTTAAAAGGTACCAAAGGAATTTAACCAAAGCCAAAGACCTTAACTACAAATCAAAGTCAAAGAAGGCAGTCCTAAAACTAAAATCTTTTAGCTTCCTGTAACCCTAATGAGAAAAGTTAAAAGAATTTTAGGAAAGGGATCTAAGATGTGCTGCCAAGATTAAAGATGACCTACATCTTTGATAAGTGGAATGAACACAAATACAAAAACAGCACGCAGTACACAAGTAACCAAACAACTAGATACAGTGCACATTCATATATTTGTTTAAATGTTAAACTATGGACACCTGGAAACTAATAAGAAACCCTAGCCTCAGCAGCAAAAATAGAAGATAAAAATTAGATGCAGTCTCTATATAACAGAAAATAAAAACACGCAGATATCCCTGTAAGCATGTCTCTATCTCTATAATAGGTCCTCATATTCAAGTTTTATAGTTGGTGTCTGTACTGACATTCCCTAAAAGGAACCTAACGTGTCCACATTCTTGGTCCCCCAATCTAGCTATTTATCTGTCTACTGTATCTTCATGTCCACATTCATGGTTTCACAATCTATCTACTGTATCATTTCTTTCTTTCTTTCTCTTTTTCTTTCTTTCTTTTTCTTTCTTTCTTTCTAAAGCAGAGAAAATATTAACTCTTCTTACCAGTCTCTTTCTCTATTATAGATAAAAAAGTAAACCACATGTTGCATTCTTATGTTGAGCATCATCTAGTTTCCTAAAATAAAAAAATCAAACAGAAAGATTGAAACACCATAATATATGGCTGTCTTTGCTCATCCATTAACAATAAAAAAGCAAATATTTATTTAGGACTACTTTCAGTCAAAGCTTTGATGAACAAATTGCTAAATATGATCTCTCCAAAACACCTGATCATAGCTGCCACTTTAGAATGCAAAGCAAAGGAATTTTGCATCTAGTATTTGCATAGTTCTGAATACAGGCAAAAAACTAAAGACAGAGAATGTCTCCTTTGTTATTACTGATAGGCATGTGTTGTTTTCATCAGGGTGAAATCCCTTCATCCCATCACAACTTACTTCATAAAAGCATAGCCTGGGGGAGGGGCAATCTAGCAGAAGATAAAATGACAGCCTTCTTAAACCTCAGTGGAAGGGCATGAGCCCCTGCATTTACTCCAGCCTCACTTTCACACAAGTCAACTTGAATGAACATATTTTCATGAATAATGTTATTGTTTAAACAAACATAAAATGTACATAAAAAGTGAAACTTACTTTTGAAGCACAATCCAATAAAACAATGATTTTCTACATACTTTTATATACTTATATTTAACCAGGAAATTAAGATGAACCAATTATAGTGACATCCAAGCACAGAAGCACTCGGGTTCATGATACCATGTATTGAGATATAACGTATATAATATAAATACACCCCCACATATAACAGTGACTGTTCTGGTGAGTTTACAGGGACTGATTTAGGAGGAATGCTCAGAGATCTTATTGCCAAAACAGAAGGATTCAGGACAAAGCTGTCAGTTTCCCCTACGGTTGCTGGGTTGCTGACCCAGAAGAAGAACTATAACCTGACCTGACTCCACCTCTCTGTGCACCTACTAAAAGGACCCTGTATCGCTGGCTTAATTATATACAGTGATCCCTCGCTATATCGCGCTTCGCCTTTCGCGGCTTCACTCCATCGCGGATTTTATATGTAAGCATATTTAAATATATATCGCGGATTTTTCGCTGCTTCGCGGGTTTCTGCGGACAATAGGTCTTTTAATTTCTGGTAAATGCTTCCTCAGTTGGTTTGGCCAGTTGATTTCATACAAACGACACTATTGGCAGATGGCTGAGAAGCTATCCAGCTTACTTTCTCTCTCCCTCTCTCTCTCTCTCTCTCTCTCTTGCGCTGACGTAGGGGGGTGTGAGCAGGGGGGGCTGTGTGCAGCTGCTTCCTGAAGGACACGTATTGATTTTTTTTATCTGTCTCTCGCTATCTCTCTCTCTCTGTCTTCCTGCTCCTGACAGAGGGGGTGTGAGCTGCCGCCTTCAACAGCTTTGTACCGGCGGTGCTTCGCATACTTAAAAGCCAAAAAGCCGTATTGATTTTTTTTTTGACTGCTTGCTTTGCACTCCTTTGAAAAGGAAGATATGTTTGCATTCTTTTAATTGTGAGACAGAACTGTCATCTCTGTCTTGTCATGGAGCACAGTTTAAACTTTTGAAAAAGAGACAAATGTTTGTTTGCAGTGTTTGAATAACGTTCCTGTCTCTCTACAACCTCCTGTGTTTCTGCGCAAATCTGTGACCCAAGCATGACATTCTAAAAATAACCATATAAAGATATGGTTTCTACTTCGCGGATTTTCCTATTTCGCGGGTGGCTCTGGAACGCAACCCCCGCGATGGAGGAGGGATTACTGTAATGGCCCAAATAGAAGTAAAGGCACAGTGCAATAGGAAAAGATCAAAAGTAGTGATTTTCCTACCTGAGACACCAACATTTTGGCATGTTTTTGGTATATTATATACATTGTGGCCAGAATGGTGACTCTCACAACCCCCAAATCCAAAGAACAAAAAGGAGACCAACAATAACAAGAAAAGAAAGGGCTTTATAATATCAAAAAATTAATAATTCAAGGGACTACAAAAATAAATGAGGAATATGAATAAACCTTTCACTTCTCCCATGTCTATGCCATGATTAATGGAAAGTTTGCCATGTTTTTTATTTCCTTACAAGTTTTTGAAGGTTACTTAATCAATTCTAAAGTTTGTTTTTATTTTTTTGCAATTGCTTTAAACAGTTTATTATTTCTTTTGTGTTCTCCCATAACACCATTTGGTTTCTGTATACTGTTTGCTAACGGTAATGTCAGAGGTCACAAACAAGGTAACGTCTTGGGGCACAAAATATATAATTCGATCCCTGGAGTCACTTCCTTGTCCGAGTTTTGCAGATTTCTCAAAACATTAAAACAAAGCTTTTTCACAATATTCCTAAGCTCCTGGTACTTAGACCTTTTCAAATAAAAGATCAGCAAATGCAGTTGGCAAGTCTGACATATGCTATGACTAGTCGCATAATGTGACACTGGCTTTAAAAATATTATACCATTCACAACATGATTGAAATAAATATGCAAAAGATTGTCACTGTCTATATAGAATTTGTACATTTTCCCTGTCTGAGTGGATTCTTCTCAAGGTACTTCAGTTCCCTCCTACATCACAAACATATGGTAGGTAAGTTGATTAGCAAAACTGAATTGGTATGAGTGAGTATGGGTGTCTGAATCAACATGTTCTTACAATGTAGTGTTTTCTCATCTAAGATTGTTTGTTGTTTTGCACAAAGTGCTGTCAAGAAAGGCTCAGGCTCTTCAGCAATCCTGTCTTTGAATAATTCAGAAAATCTGAAGAATGACTAATTAAACACAAAATTTAATTCAAACTCTCACTTACACACTGTCATTACTTTAAAAACTATACAGTATGATAGCCAAGACTCCATCAATGTTGAAAACTTTGCTTGAAATAATACAATTTAAGAATGAAGAATGTATTCTGTTAAGAGCAGAAGACAATAAAAGGCAGACACAAGACTGCATTTGGTCAGGGGACAGAATTAATGAACCAAAGGAAGCACAAAGAATCACATTTCTACTGGCTTGCTTTCCTGAGAAAAATCTCCTTAAAGGTTTTTATTACTGAAAGAACATATTTTGAGTTTATTGCATAAAGAATTTTTCTTCTATATTAATCAATTAGTTTGATTTCTAAATAAATTATTCTCATGAAGAATAATCCATCCATCATCTGGGCTACCTTCTTCAAAAAAGAAATCGCAGATCTGACCAGAGAACCCTTGACAGTAGATTTTTTTAGAGTCACCAAATAACCTCACACCAAGAAAGTACTCTGAAAATACCCTCACAGATCAACAAAATATCTGAGGCTTCTGTGAAGTAATTTGTTAAGAAAAGACATATATTAGCCACATTCACAGTGACACTTGATACAATATATTGTCAATTTTTAATTATGTGACCTACAGATGTAATGAATACAAGATATCAGTCTCTCAGTGAACTTAACATGACAGCGCTAGATGGTGTAATCTTCTAATAGTCTTAAAGGGAACAGCAAACAAAGACAAAATATGTTAAGCAGCTTTGAGGCCTATCCTAAGCCCATTCATGAAATGCCTTTATATCCTAATGTTTAAGCTTAGGAACTGCTTTTGCTTTATTTGGCTTTATTGTGAATTTTTGAGACTGGATTTTTTCAGGTCTTCAGCCAAAATCTAATATTAGATAAAGGGAATGTGAGCAAACTATTAACTCTGTTTTGTTACTTGCATCATTTTAGCTCACCCATTCTAACACAACTGCTTATATTCAGAAACACTGGTAGGCTTTTAAACATTAACTATCTATTTCAGGTACATCCAAAGCATCGCAATTTGCCTGGGCCAGCAAAAAACTTTAATTTTACTTCTTTTCAGTAACTCTGGTGTGGATTTCTTTTTGTGATTTCCATTATTTTCTCACTATATGACCTAGTCATGCTTCACCTTCATCATTAGACAGATAACTAAACATTCTCCTTAAGAATTTTCCAATATAGAACAGAATTCATGGAACGCTCTGAATGTTTTGCACTAGACACATGGGATCAATGTTGACCAAAAAGTTTCACTTTGTTTCATCTGTCCATAGGACGTCCTCCTAATATGCCTTCTGGTTAGCACAGGTTTCCACCTTGCTACTCCAATGAAGCCCATTTTTGCCAGAATCTTTCTGGTTAAGAAGTTATGAACGCTGACATTTGTTGAGGCAAAATAAGCCTGCAGTTTTTTTTTTTTGGATGCACTCATAAGATCCTTTGTAACTATCTGGATGATTTCATGCTGTGTCCTTGGAGTATTTATGGCAGACTAGCCAGTTCTGGGAATATTTACCACAGTTCCAAGAGTTTTAAATTTTGAGTATTATGGTTCAGTCAAGTCCCAGATCTTAGAAATGACTCTGTAGCCTAAACCTCTTTCTGATCTCTTCAGAAATTTCCTTTATTCATGGTATTCATGTTATTGTTGAATCTTTGTACTGGCAGCTTGACTCTGATGACATGAGTCAACATACGGTAAGTGGGGTTTATATTGAGCAGGGGTAGCTGTAATCAATGCTGGCTATGTTCAATCTGCTGACCTGAATCATCATCAGTTAAAGGGAGAATTAAACTGGGGACAGTTACTTTTTCAGAAAGTGCCAGTTGTTGTTGTATAATGTGTAATGTTTGTTCACTCAATTGCCCTTTACAAAATATTAGATTTTGGATGAAGACCTGAAAACATGATAGAAGAGATCAGGAATAGGCCAAATACTTTTTCATATTAGCAGTGTTAATAATACAGCTAAGCCTTCAATTGTTCAGTTAGGTGTGTGTTTTATTTTACTTGCTGTTTATTCATCTTATCCTTATGGGGACCATTTTAAAATAAAACTTAACTACGTACTGTTCCATTGACCAGCTTAATCAATGAATGGGTCTGAATGAGGATGGAGGAAAATGTTTAAGAAATGCATGTTTAAACTAAATTGGTTATTTAACAACAGTAAAAAAAGAAGGGGAAAAAAACACAGTTTAAGGGGAAAGCTGAATTTTTGGTGTCATCAGGTGGATAATTGAGGTATTGCAGTCAAAGAAAGCAAGCAAAAACAAAGCACAAACCAGAGCTTACAGAATAATCCGTTACCATAATGAAATAAATAAAATGCAATTAAGAAATAATCACATGAAAATGTTCAACAATATAAATATGCAATTAAATTATTATAAAAAACAATTTTATCATTTCATTTTGGGTTGATAATGTAGTTATGTTAAATTTAATTATTCCAAGTTTTATTTGAAAATGGTTCATAATATTCCATGACAGCTGGCACTGAATACATGACGTTTAACTTTTAAAAAATTTTACATTATGTGACAAAAACAGCAGACTGTAGATTGATCATGTGTTTAAATGTGAGAACCTTTGCTGTTTTGCTTAGATACCAAAACTGTATTCATAATTTAAAAATCTAACTAGCCGAGGTACATGTACATTCCAGGAGGATAACATAATGCATTCAAATTGGAGATAGAACTGTTTCCAGAAAAACTAGTACAAGACAAGAAAAAGTTCCGGACAAGGCCTCACACTCACAGTGGAACCACTCTAGAGTCACCAATTAATTTGCACACATCTTGGGATGAGAAAAAGAAAACCAAATTATCCAGAGAAAAACCCATACAGACATGGGGGAACATGTAAACTCCACACAGACTACAAAAATCAGGCATAGCAACAGATTTGTGAAGCAGCAGAAATAACCACTTGCTACCATGCTGTCCATTCTTAGAAGATAACTTCACATAAATTAGTAAATTTGGCTGTCACTTCATGACTTTAACACATTTATCATTATCAAGGTTAATTTTGCTCATCTTTGTCCCTCAAGGTCTTTCTTTTATTTAACATCTTAATTTAATGTAATTCAGAAAACATACCACTTGTCTTTATTATTTATTTTTGGCCTAAAAGAATGGTAGAGACAGGGGAGGGATGGCATTTTCTGTTAGTTTTACTTGCCCCCTGACACGACACCCATTTCATTCTACAAATGCAGTTTCCTAAAAAAGGCTCAGCATACCAAGGGTACAGCGATATATTTGACACCAGCAACCCTTCTCTTGAAATCACCACCTGTGAACTGCATGGAAAATTTTAGGACACTCTGCACTTAATTGCTGAGCAGTGAGTCTAATTTATGAGCAACTTCATTTCAAACTCTGAGAATGGAAAAATACAAATATGCAGTAAGTTCAGGAATAGCAACTGTAGAAATTTTACTGGTTTCATCCTCTCATATTTTTGGTATCAGATGTAATTCAACAAAATTTGTAAAATCTTCAGTAGTAAAATAAAAAGTGATGCCTTACAAAACCGCTCAGACATTTTAATAAAACACGTATGTAATCTGTAATGAAAGTTGGTATCAACTATATGTTGATCTACTTCTGCTTTACTCCATCTAGACTTTAGTAACTCACAAATATAATAAAATCCCCTAAAACTGCTGTGGCATCAAGGTGATTTGTACTTCACTTTAGATATGCACCTCTGTACCACCGATCTAACAGAAATATACAAGAACAGCATAAGATTAGATAATTACTAAATATGAAGTTATTAATTCAAGAGTGTACCTATCCAAACTAGCCAATAAAAAGTGACCGGTGAAATATGTTAGACATTTGTAGAGGGGAAATCAATACAGTTTACAAAAAAAGTACCATATTACACAGAGAAGTACATTTAAAGAATATGCTCTTTCTACTATTTTAAATAAAGTCTTTCTGATTTAGAATACAATGTATGAGCAATAATCTGCTTACTATATTTTTAAATTATTATAACATAATACTCTTAAACTCAATTATTCCATATTAAGGCAATGGGGATACAGAGCCTACCTCAGTGTACAAAGCTGGAACCAGTCCTGGATGGGGCACCAGCCCATCACAGAGAACACTTACACTCACACACGCACACACATAATTTCCCGATTAGCATAACATGCCTTTAGAATGTGTGGAGAAAATTGGACTACCTGAGAGAAAAACATAAGTACACAATGGGAGAATGTGCAAACTGCATTTTGACATCGTCCAGGCATGAGATTTGAACTAGACCAATAACACAGTAGTGAGGATTACTGCAACACTGTTCCACCGTTTTTTATTATTGTCACCATCATCAGGGCTATGCAAAAAAAAGAAGAGCTAGGCAATTAGATCAAATGATATCAGGCATCTAATTTGTGTTTTTATTACATATTTCAAATTCTTATATTTCAACAGTTGTAAACTAGAAAACACAGTTCATCCACCAATCCATTACTGCATCTGCATGCCAAACATAATACCTTACTCAAATTAATTTATAATTACACTCCATTTGTGAAATCAAGATGTGAATTGAATATCTCTATCTGTCTACGTTGTATCCATTCAGTCACATCCAGATGATCTCTTCAAAAAGTATCTTTACATAGTTTAAGTGACACAACCCTTAGCTGTCTTCTCAATATCTACTCCTTATACTGACTTTAACACAGATTTTCTCATCTATGTGATCACCTACACCAACAGTTTTCAAGTTCACTCCTGCTCCCCACCAAATGGTTGCAGATTTTCGTCCCAACCTATTTAATCTTTTAATCGGACTCTTACATTAATTAACCAGGCTGTTATTTTCCAGTTTCTATGGGGTTTTTTGTGTCAATGCAGAAATTCCAGACTGGTTATTCTAAATGATTAATGGATGAGGCAAGAATTTATGTGTGTTGGACAGGGTTAATTAACTCTTTTGATCTTTCTGTTTAAAATTTTGTTCTTTTCACTATTTTTTCCCCCAGTGTCATTTGCACCTGGGTCAACTCCGCTCATAATTAAATTGTCAGAATTTATTCTTAATTAACTTATTTTGTTAAACTGGAAGAGTCCTAACTCTCCTCTTTTAAGTCAGTGGGTAACTGATGTTTTATATTATTTGAAATTGGAAAAAATCAAATTCTCACTTAGAGGATCTGTGCAGAACTTGTCTCCCTATTTCTTTTTCTTCTCCATTTATCTGTATCCGCCTATTAAACTCTTTAGTCCGTTGGCCATGCTCTCTTTCTCAGGGGTGGGGGTGGATTTGTTATCAATCCTATTTTTTCTTTTTGTAAAAATTGATCTATTTGTATGGAATGATTACAATAAAATCAATAAAATTAAAAAATAAATAAATAAAAAACAAATTGCTAGAATTCAGATAAAATTTTAAGAAAGTAAATTAAAACTGAGTTAAAGATTTAAAGCTGAGGCAAAGAAATCTTAATTTCTTATACAATGTAAACATAAATCTCACACTGCTGCGCTTTTCTGAATTCAAAATATGAGAAGGAAAAAAGGTAAACTAATTAAACAATAAGACCATTTAAAGGGAAAAAGATGACTCATTGTGAAATGGCTAGGAGAAAAACCATCAGTCAGAAGAGGTAGCCCAAGGACTGAACTTGAAAAACCCTGACCTACACAATCTAGTATATAATAAAACATTGAAGTCTATGTGTCCAGCCCCTCTGAGAAATATGATTGGTCAGTTTAGCTTTGGTGTGACTAGTCAGTTTGTCTTTGGTGATGCATGCAAGTGTGATACACACAAGAAGGAGAAATGGCATGAGAGGCATGCGGAGAGTTGCCTCTGAAAGGAGGTTCAAAGACGTGAATACAGAGGAAAGGCATTGGAAGTACATGAAGGGCAAGAGATAGCACATATTTTGAAATTATTCCATTACCTATTGTGGGAAGCTGCCTGGACACAGACAGACGGACATTGTTTACAGTCCAACACATGTTTATTTACAATTATAAAAGTGCACAACCCAGTGCCGCAGCATCAATCACCCCACAAGTCCAGGCCAACACACACTGCCTTTCGTCTCTTCAGGCCGCCTCTTTCCTCTCTCAGACCTCATCCTCTTCGACCCGACTCCAGCCCTGAATGAAGGGAGGCGGCCCTTTTTATGTTCGCCCGAATGTGCTCCACTGGATTGTAGTACAGATAAAGCCACTTATTGTGGTTTCAACTGATTACAGTTCTCAGAATAACTTAAGAATTCTGGCCCATAACAGAAAGTTGACAAATGTATTTTAAAGGAATACTCCACCAAAAACTGATATTTTTTATCTGTTATTTACTTCAAGTTGTAGACTGTAATGGATGAGTAAATCTTTATCTCTTATGTTTTCATGGAGAAAGGAGATAAAATTTCAGAAACAACAGATTTCAATAGAGGCCAATGCTGAACAACAGCAAACAACATCAAAATGTCCATGAAAAAATTTCAGGTTACTTATGTTGGAAAATCCAAATGTCAGATATCCAGTTATATATGCACAATGCTTCAGACGTATATATTTTTGCTAAACCCACTTTCAGAATAAAAGTGGAGTGCAGTACACTCAAATGAAAAACAAGCTTTTGAATTGAAGACCTACCTCCCTCCTCATTCAATTAAGTAGATTAGCCCATAAAGACTTTTTTGTTTGGTCATCTATAGAAAGGGATATCTGAATGTTTCATAAAATGTGTTTTCACTCATGTTGTAGCCATGTCCATTTGTTCAAGGAGTATTTCACTTTTTTTTTTTAATAAAAATGTTTTAGATCTATCCATTCATTCATAATCAAATCCTCCTAACCACCAGAACCTAACCTTGTAGAGGCAATGTGAGTGCAGATTTGTGTGCTAGTGAGACCTGTGATGGAATGACATCCCATCCAGGGTTGGTTTCTGCCTTGTGTCCACTGCTGCCAGGATACGCACCAGCCTCCCATGTCCTCAATTTTGTGTATGCAGGTACAATAACTGGATGAGTTGTTGGAAGGATAAATGAATTAATTGATAATGTAAACATCTGAGGAAATGTATGTTGAGATACTTCTTCCAAAATTCTAATAGCCAGTGTTAAACAAAGTTGCACTCTAAACTAAAGCACCTCCGTCTGCTAGCCTCCAAGCTACTTATTAACGGAATATTTACTTTCAGACTGTCAACTTTCATATTTTGCACAAAGATCAGCCAGAATACTCAAAGCTTGATTTAAAACAGTTGATACCTTCTCAGCAGTCTACACAGAAAGATTTAAATTAAATTTGCATAACAAACATTATTGACTATGTGATTCCAAAATGAACTTCTCAACTCATCTCTTCATACTAGATATAATTTACACAATGTTGAAATATGGCAGTAGACAAATCTTAAATTAAAACCTATAATTCTGTACTACTGCTGCTACAGTTTGTTTTCTGGACACTTTCTTGGACTTGTGGAAAAAAAAAAACAAAGAATGGAAAAACATATTTAAATAGGCAAAGTAAAAAGCACTGCATATAATCTGAAATAACCAGCCTTCGATGAAAGCAAAAGGCCTAGCCTGTAAGTGTCATCTTTGTTTGTCATTCAGTGTTGAAAACCTATTTTAAATCTGAGCTGTGATGATAAATTAATCATCACAGGAGATCACACATATACTTTCCTTTCTCTTGCACATTCATTAGTAAAATCTCTAGGCCCCAGAACCACTACACTCACACTCTTGTTAATCTTTAATTAGAAATTGATATGACAGTTCTCTTCCCAAGGATGCTTGTTCAACTTCATACATTTATGCCATTTCTTTTACACTGTATAAATTCAGCTTTATTGCAGATACTTTATTTTTATTTGTTACTTTAGGGAATCTAACATATAAATTTACCATGTACATTTTGCATTATGTTTCTTTAAACTCACCACTAATAATAGATTATGAATTGCTTTTGTCTGTTTTGAAACTTAAAGGTAAGGAATCTAGCATCTAATCATTTTTCTTTATATGCTTAACTGTGTGCAGCCATATACACAAATTACCCAAATTTGTGAAATATCCAGTGCTTCAAAACATACTAAGAATGTGTTATCAGAACAGATGATATTTTAAGTCAGAAATGTTAGTATCGATTGCACCATTATCAACAATTTCCTTCCTCACTAAAATATTTAATATACAACATCCAGAAAGCATTAAACCTGTCAGAGACTAAATATATTAAAATATATTACATATATTAAAATGTATTTGCATATTTTGAACAATTCTCAAAATGCACTTAGACAGAATATATTTTTCCTTAATCTTTGCCACATTAAATTTATAACTATAAATCAAGCACATTTCTCTAAACTCAGTCTGTCAACAATCCTCCAGGGAACAGGCCTTTTCTGTTTAATAGAAGATGGAGTATCAATTTTTGTTACACTTGTCTTGCCATCAATAACTGTAACAAAACCTAGCACATCTACCATTCGATAATGGGAATAAGACACGGCATACCATGTAAAATCTACAAAAATATTAAATCACTCAGGAAAACTACTGTTATATTTGTATTACTGTGCTGAAGCTCTTTATTATCTCTTATCTTCAAACAGCAAACCAGATCAAAACGGATAACTTTCAGTAAACTCTCTAGACAGCATTATGATGTTCTAATTTTTTCAAAAAAATTTCAGATTAATAACATATAGTAAAAATAGTGATTGCCATGGATAGGTCTTATGAAAAATTAATTAACATGTCAAAAACTTAAAACATAATTTCATCTGCTTAGCCAGCAGCCATACAACCTGCAATATAGAGCAGGTAATCTACCTGAAGATAAATAGGTTTGTGCCCTGCCAATACTTGGATGGGAGACCATTTAGGTAAAGTGTACATTGCTGCTGGAAAAGGTGTTGGTGAGGCCAGCAAGGGTGTTTATCCTGTGCTCTGTGTGTGGAACCCATTGCCCCAGTGCAGTGAAGGGGACACAGCACTGAAAAATGGTGTTGTCTTTCAGAAAAGAGGTCCTGAGAGTTCCTGACTGTCTGTGATCATAAAAGATCCCAGGGCATCTTTCAAAAAGAGTAGGGTGTTCCCTGATGTCATGGCTAAATTGCCCATCACAGCTTCATCCATACTGACCCCCTAATCATCCACTGTCTTTTATTGGCTAACTATCTCTCTCCACGTCACCACCTAAAACCTAATGTGTGATGAGTGTACTGGCACAAAAATGGCTGCCGTGGTATCATGCAGGTGGATTGTTGGTGGTTGAAGTGGTTTCCCGCTTTCTATGTAAAGTGCTTTGAGTAGTGAGAAAAGTGCTATATAAATTGTGAGCTGCGAAGCTGATCGCACCCTCAGAAGTTACAGACGCCCCTGGGAAAACCCCTTAGAAACATAGACAGATTACCTTCACATTCCTCCACATTCCGGCTCTGTCGCGTAATATGGCTCTCGCACGGTACTCCGCCTTCTTAAAAAAAAGCCTGCACGGGGTTGTCTCAGTTTGTTAAAACTGATTGCTTGCTTCTCCTTATCTCTCTCAGACATTCTCTCCTCCTGGGGAAACTGTCATCTCTGACTTGTCATGGAGAAGCACGTTTAAACTTTTGAAAAGAGACAAATGTTTGTTTGCAGTGTTTTGAATAAAGTTCCTTTCTTTTCTACAACCTCCTGTGTCTCTGTACATATCTGTGACCCAAGCGTGACAAGTGGTACCAGGAGTGGTTGCACAGATGGATGCACAGTTGGAAGCCAAATACATTTTTCAACTCACCCAGAATGTTCCTTTCCCTTACGATCCAGAAGATGATTTATCTCCCGAGAGTCCTCCAAGTGTCCGACGGAGAGCTACTCCAGTCCCTCAACAGTATGTTCCGCATCCTCCACAAAATGATAGATGAGTTGTTCCTCTGCCTCCGCTTCTGGACAACGCTAAGAATGTGCTGACCCAGAGATGTTTCTTTTGGCTTTTGAGCAAGTGGCGATTTTGTTGGGATGGGACAAACGTCATTGGGCTGTTATCGTCACCATGTTTTTATCTGGTGACGCCCTTCTTTCATTACGAAATGTACCTGTCGATAACCTTGGCGATTATGGTTTTTTGAAGGAGCAAATTGTTTTGTGTAAAGCCACGACATTTTTGTCTAAAGGTTTTGCACTTTACGACTGGAAACTGAATTTGGACGGTTCCATCCGTGCACAAATACAAGATGTGATTCATAAAGTGCATTGCTGGTTCGAGGGAGATAAGATGGAGCGCATCGTGGAAAAGGTTGTTATGAACATAGTGCTGTTCAGGATACCTGTACATCTCCGAGATGAGTTTCTTCGTCACAATCTTGAATCACTGGCGGTTATATCTCAACGGTTGGAAGGCTTGCAGACCGCTTGGAAAACAGGCGGTGGGTTCGGTGCTTCGTATGCTGTGTTACAACCTCTGAGGGACCGCCCAGGGCATCCTCGTCAACTTGACCGTGGACCGGAACGTTATCAACCGTCAGCAACTGATCCTCGGATTTCGTCGGGAAGGCCTCCAGGGAACGCAGTTGGTGCAGTTACGAATGAGATGCCTGCTTCTGGAGAAAGAGGCCATGGTTGCGGACGTCACCGAAGTTATTTCGGCAGTGGCGCTGAACGAAGATGTTTCCGGTGCGACCAACCGGGTCACTTGGTGAGAGATTGTCGCCTGTCTCCAGCTCAATCAATGGAAGTTGGCGCAGCGGAGGTTTGTTGCTCAAATATTCCGGATCCATCGAAAAAGAAAAATGGCTTATTTTTCTCGGTGAACTTCGGGGGCCGCGAGGTGAACACGTTGCTGGACTAGGAAATTACTCCCCAGAGAACGCAATTATTCAACTATTGAGAAAGAATGTTTGGCGATTAAATGGGCCGTAGAAGCGCTACACTATTACTTATGGGGAGGAAAATTCACATTAGTAACTGATCATGCTCCACTTCAATGATTATACCATCAAAAAGATACAAACTCCCGTCTCATGAGGTGGTTCTTGGGATTACAACCTTACAGTTTTGAAGTCAGGCATCAACCTGGCTCTGAGCATATTAATGCTGATGTCCTGTCACGTCTGTTTGAACCTGGTCTGGAAGGTCGCTTGATTCATGGAAACGTGAATAAAGCTGAGGGAGGGGGTGTGAGCTGCAAAGCTGATCGCACCCTCAGAAGTTACAGACGCCCCTGGGAAAACCCCTAAGAAACATAGACAGATTACCTTCACATTCCTCCACATTCCGGCTCTGTCGCGTAATATGGCTCTCGCGCAGTGCTGCGCCTTCTTAAAAAAGCCTGCACGGGCTTCTCTCAGTTTGTTAAAACTGATTGCTTGCTTCTCCTTATCTCTCTCAGACATGCTCTCCTCCTGGGGAAACTGTCATCTCTGACTTATCATGGAGGAGCATGTTTAAACTTTTGAAAAGAGACAAATGTTTGTTTGCAGCGTTTTGAATAAAGTTCCCTTCTTTTCTACAACCTCCTGTGTCTCTGTGCAAATCTGTGACCCAAGCGTGACAAAATATAATTACTTTTTATTATTAAGCAGACCAATATAATAAACTGGATTTGCAAATACCACAAAGTAAAAACCATGGTTCCATTAAAGTATCACACGATAAAGTGTCACTTTATGCATAGTTAAACATATTATAAATACCTTCTAATCTTTCAAGGAAGACATACAACACTCTATAATTTTAAATCCTTCAGTAAGAATCAAGAAACGCAGCTCCTATCACTGTATTACAAGTCACTTTATCTCCCAGTGTTTCAAACACATGCCTATGTAGATTTTATTATGTTTATTTAAAATGTTTAATATAACTCACAATCTTATTACTGAAGTCTAAAGTCAGTATATTTTACCAAGAACACCAAGGAAACAACAGACTGCTTACATAAAACTATCATAAGTATACCATCCTCCAAATTTAAACATCATATTTGAGCAGCAAAAGATTTGAAATGCAGATTCCTAATGCAATTTATTACATTTTTTTTATAATAACACTTAAATCCTACAACAGTACATCTGGTTCAGAATAACAAGGTGGAGATAAAATGTACCAATTAATCATGCTAGTGGTGAACTTTAACAAAAAAAAAAATGATCTACTGGAGGGTAACCAAAAATACTGAGGTGCTTTGAGGAGTGATTTGGGAATGGATAAGCTAAGACACTTTTTTTTGGATCTTTTATTCATTTTATTAAAAGCATATAAAAGTCCATACAATCAAGTCAAACTTAACAAAACTAAATTCAAATCCACCTTCACCCATGAAAAAGACAGAAAGGTCAACCACTGACTTAAAAGAGGTAGGTTAGGATTCTTCCAGTTGAGAAAGACGAGTCTATGTGCTAATAGTGAAGTAAAGGTAATTGCAGTTTGTTTGTCCTTCTAAACTTTAAGCCCATCTGGGAGTACACCAAACACAGATATTAATGGATTAGGAGTGATTGTGGCACCCAGGCTGTCTGATAGGCATTTAAAAATGTTTGTCCAGAATGATGTTAATTTGGTACACGTCCACAATATGTGGCCCAGTGAAGCTGGAGCTCGATTGCAATGTTTGTAGGTTAGGTCTTGCCCTGGAAACATTTTGGATAATGTTAATCAAGACAAATGTGCTCAATAAAAGATTTTAAGTTGAATAATTGAATGTTTTGCACATATGGTGATAGAGTGAATTCTGTGCGTGGCTGCCTTCCACTTCGTTTCTGAAATGTTGAGTAAGAGATCCTTTTCCCACTGTACTCTGGGATCTTTAAAAGGAAGGGACTTTAAAATGTTTTTATATATTATAGAAATGCTGTCTGAGTTCCCAAGACTGATCAATATATTTTCTGGAATAGAAATAGGTGAGCAGATTTTGTTTAGCAAAGTTTCTTATTTGGAGAGAGTAGAAAATTCTGTTGATGGGAGATTAAATTTGGAGTGTAATTGTTCATAGGATGCAATGACATTATTTAAATACAAATCTGTAAATGATTTAATCCCATATGTTCTCCAAACATTAAAAACTGTATAGGTTCGAAAGGGTAGAAAGAGGTGGTTATCATGTATAGGTGCCACCGATAAAATATTCTCTAACTTGAAGTGTTTCCTATATTGGTTCCATATTCTGAGTGAATGTAGGACAATTGGGTTGTTAGTATAGTAACAATACCTTGTATTTACTGGTGTACAAAGCAAGGAATATAAAGAAGTACAGTGATCCCTCGCTATATCGCGCTTCGCCTTTCGCGGCTTCACTCCATCGCGGATTTTATATGTAAGCATATTTAAATATATATCGCGGATTTTTCGCTGCTTCACGGGTTTCTGCGGACAATGGGTCTTTTAATTTCTGGTACATGCTTCCTCAGTTGGTTTGCCCAGTTGATTTCATACAAGGGACGCTATTGGCAGATGGCTGAGAAGCTACCCAGCTTACTTTTCTCTGTCTCTCTCTCTCTTGCGCTGACGTAGGGGGTGTGAGCAGGGGGGCTGTTCGCACACATAGACGATAGGGACACTCGTCTAAAAATGCTGAAAGATTATCTTCACGTTGCTACCTTCTGTGTGCAGCTGCTTCCTGAAACGACATGCTGCACGGTGCTTCGCATACTTAAAAGCTCAAAGGGCACGTATTGATTTTTCAGCTTGTTTCTCTCTATCTCTTCCTGCTCCTAACGGAGGGGGTGTGAGCTGCCGCCTTCAACAGCTTAGTGCCGCAGTGCTTTGCATACTTAAAAGCCAAACAGCCCTATTGATTTTTTTTTTGACTGCATGCTTTGTTCTCTCTCTCTCTCCTGACGCGCACTCCTTTGAAGAGGAAAATATGTTTGCATTCTTTTAATTGTGAGACAGAACTGTCATCTCTGTCTTGTCATGGAGCACAGTTTAAACTTTTGAAAAAGAGACAAATGTTTGTTTGCAGTGTTTGAATAACGTTCCTGTCTCTCTACAACCTCCTGTGTTTCTGCGCAAATCTGTGACCCAAGCATAACAATATAAAAATAACCATATAAACATATGGTTTCTACTTCGCGGATTTTCTTATTTCGCGGGTGGCTCTGGAACGCAACCCCCGCGATGGAGGAGGGATTACTGTACTGCAGGATTTCATTTCTATTGAAGACCAAGCTAGTGTGTGTTCATCTATTTGTGTCAATGTCCAGGTTTTTATAGCTAGCTTGTATGTTTGCTGCCCAGTAATAAAACTGAACATTAGGTAGAGCCATGCCACCTTCTGATTTAGGTCGTTGTACGGTCACCTTTTGAACATGTGAATTTTTCGAATTCCAAATAAATGAGGTTATGATTGAATCTAATTTCTTAAAAAAAGATTTGTTAATGTATATGGGGAATAGAATATAGCAACAGACGCTTAGGGAGGACATTCATCTTAACAACTAGGGGGCTCTGCCCCCTGCTCGCTTCGCTCGCCAACCCCCAGGTTTGGTCCAGTGGAAATACGATTTATTTATTTTGTTTTCATGGGAATTGTTACATATGCATTATGTTCACTTTTTATTTTAAAACTTCCGTAAACATTTCTTTAAACACTTTTGTTATTTTGAGTTCCAACATACTGAATCTTTTAAATGAGGGCCATGAGACATGTGTTTAATGACTTTGTACCATAATTCAGGACAGGTTTCTCTGTTTGGAATCTCAGCACAGAAAAACCCATCTACATCATCAGCAGTTAATAATGTAGTTTGCAAAGTAACCAGTAAATGCATGTGAGGCAAACCCCGTGTTTGAAATTCAATGGTGTAAATGTATGCTCTGATTTGCCTGAACACCGCTTCAAGTTCATTCAATAAAAATAAGACTTTCTAATAAAACAATCTACTTACAAAAGTGGGAATATCCAGAGCCAATGTAGCCGGTAGCATTGTTCTCAAGAATCTGTGGATTTCTGGCCATTGTGGATTGCACTTCATTGTAATAAATAAATCTGGCCGACAGATAGTTCTGGATACTGCCATTGCATCATGCTATAACTGCTGCAATGCTCTTGGACTACCTTTATATGATGAAGGTAATATTACTGCTGTACCTATTTTGAATCTGTCAAATTGATTGTCATTGATATTTGAATTTTGAACGTCATCAATGAGACCTTGCATATGTTCTCTTCTAAGTTTAGCTTGATTCGATTTAATAAAGAAGAGACAATTAGCTTTGACTTTTACATACGCATTAATAGTGTATTTTGCGATAGACGTTGAGGTGATAGAAGTGGGTTAAATACATGGGAACGTATCGCTAATTTGGACCCGAATTATATTGTGTGGGTTTTATACGTTTTTCTGAACGCTTTTGTTTCATATTGTATACGACCATCCTGTTTCGCCATCTGGGAAAAGCAAAGGAAAGAGTAAAGGATCTGAATATGGCGATGTATTTGACAGAAATGATGAATCATGCTTTGCCTTTGGATATACAGTACATGAATATCTAATCTGTCTTTGATATCTCTGTCTTTCGAAATTATTATCGCTGACAACACGTCACATGTTGGTTTATTATAAATGCAACTGTGATCTTTCGGATTCAGATAGAAATCCAAGACAATTTCTTTGTCTGTGTTCTCTAGATAAATGTTGTGTAAAGTGTGATACTTTTGAACGTATGGATTTGTATCCATTATTGGCTGTATAATTTCTAGTACGTCGGATAGTTTAACTCTTTCGATCCTATGTTGCAGCGCTTCTCCCTGATCATAAATATACACCTGACCAAATTGTGTTTTTTTCTAATGTAAACTTGTCGTAGCTTTAATTGTTGCGGGACCACAGATTCTCATAGCATATGGTCCATTACTGTGTAAATCAATGTTTTGTGCATTGAATGATGCTAACGCGAAAAGATTATTGTAGACGTGTGTATTTTGCCTAAAGTGTTTGTGGATTTCCCGTTCACCAAACAACAAATCTTTTAATTCTCGCGGAGACGCCTTTTCATTGGGAAGTAGCAGTACTTTTCCCTGATGGCAACACGAATTCCCCAATCTACAAGTCTCTGACTTAAACTTTAAAGCCTTACAATATCTACATACTTCCGACATATCACCCATATCCATATATTCGATCAGTGTTTGCTGTTCCGTTATTTCACCGAGTAATAATTTCCATTTGTTAGCGCGAATGCGATCTGTACTGTCATTTTTTTTTGACACTTTCAAATTTTAGTACTGTCATATTTTTGAACTTGCTCTGTGTGTGTATGGCGGCAATGTTTTTTTTGAGTCTTTCAAATTCCACTGCTGTCATAGTCTGTAACCTGTTCTGCATGTGTATGGCACCACTGTTTTTGAATGTCTTTATGAAGTTCTACTGTGTCTTGTACTCTTTGTCTTTTATTTCTGACCCGGATTGGACCTGAAAGATTTTCAGTTCCACTTGTTCCAGGCTGATTATTACTGTCCTTAGTTTGCGTTGCTGCTCTTTCTTCTTCGCTTTTTAGATGACCGTGATCTTCTTTGAAAATGGTTGTAAGTAGGGCAAATGGTTGTAAGTAGGGCGGGGCAACAACTGAGAGGTTACATGACCGTGATCTTGTTTGACAAGTCACCGTCTCATGGGAACATTCTTCCAATGGATGTCAGTATGACGTGCCTTGACCGTGACTTGACCATGTCACGGGAAGTGAAAGTATGTCTGCCTCTCTGAAGTGTCTCTCTGTCTCTCTTCAAGATCATGTCTTGTTGCAGGATTTTCTTTTATAATAGAGAGATGTTAATTCTCCCTGCTAAAGTAAAATGGAGGGTAGACCATCTATGCACGTCTTGTTTAATTTTATCCATGCAAACAGCAAAATTTTGTTGAAAAATAGCTTTATATTTATTTGTGATGTGGACCCCTAGATATTTAAACTGACAAGCAATAATAAATGTGAAGGTGTCCATTCTAATGTTGTTTTCTAGAGAATTCACTGGAAAAAGCACACTTTTGTTCAAATTAATTTTGAGTCCAGATATCTTTTGAAATTCTGCTAATGCTGTTAGGGCTGTAGGCACAGAATTTTGTGGGTCTGATATATACAGTACCATATCATCTGCATATAGTGATATTTTCTGTTCAATTCCTTCTCTAAAAATCCCCTTTATCTCTGATGCATTTCAAAACAGCCAATGGCTCTATGGCGATTGCAAATTGTAGTGGTGAGAGGGGGTATCCTAGTCTAGTACTGCATTCTAGTTTGAAGTAGTCTGAGATAATGTTGTTAATACAAACTGAAGCTTCTGGACTGGTATACAGTAGTTTGATCAATGCACATATGTTCGGGCCAAACCCAAATTTATGCAAAGTGTTGAACAGGTAATCCCATTCAACCATATCAAATGCTTTTTCTGCATCCAAAGACGATATGATCTCTGGAGTGTTAGACTTTATGGTTGAATGTAGTACATTAAATAGGTGTTGAAGATTGAAAGCCAAATGTCTACCTTTAATAAATCTGGTTTGGTCTTTTGATATTACTAAAGGGAGCACATTCTCAATCCTTCTAGCTAGGGCTTTGGAGAGTATCTTAACATCATTTTTCAGAAGTGAGATTGGTCTGTATGATGCACATTGTAATAAGTCCTTATTTTTCTTAGGAAAAACAATAAACTACGACACTTTAATTGACATTTAAAATAATAGTTTTATATTGGTAAGGCTGTAGTCAATGAGCAAAACCACACCAAATTAGATTTTCAATATGTGGTGTTGAAGCTAAAGATTTCAGGAAGGCAACTTTTCATTGATTAGTACATCGAAGTCTAGTATTTCAAATGTGAATTAATTTGGGCCCTTAGAAAAAGATTCATCGCATAGCTTTTTTTAGGCAACAATTAAGAATTTATTAACTATTATCTCTTTATCAGTTATTCTGTAGGGTATCTTATAGCTCAAGGTGGCTTGCAATCTTGTGAAATATTGAATAGGAAAGCACAATTCTTTAAAACTTCCACTTTATACTACTGACACTGGAATGAACTAACATAACATTTTCAAACTTGTTTAATCAATTCAGGATCACTGATGGCAAGTCACTATCCTCAGACACAGGGCAAGAACTAACCCTGAGCTGGTCAGCAGTCTATGTACACATCTACATGGGGCTTATTTACAATCCTGATCTAACCTAACATGCATATCTTTGAAACACATATCAGAGAAAAACAGGAATACAGTAATCCCTCCTCCATCGCGGGGGTTGCGTTCCAGAGCCACCCGCGAAATAAGAAAATCCGCAAAGTAGAAACCATATGTTTATATGGTTATTTTTATATTGTCATGCTTGGGTCACAGATTTGCGCAGAAACACAGGAGGTTGTAGATAGACAGGAACGTTATTCAAACACTGCAAACAAACATTTGTCTCTTTTTCAAAAGTTTAAACTGTGCTCCATGACAACACAGAGATGACAGTTCCGTCTCACAATTAAAAGAATGCAAACATATCTTCCTCTTCAAAGGAGTGCGCGTCAGGAGCGGAGACTATCAGAAAGAGAGAGTAGTACTAGGGTGTTGTACCGTGTTAGCCATTATGAATGTAGAGAAAAGCCAAGCAAAATGACACTTTTTATTGGTTAACTAAAAAGATTACAATATGCAAGCTTTCGAGGCAACTCAGGCCCCTTCTTCAGGCAAGAGGAAGTGAGGAAAGCAAACAAATCAATAGGGCTGTTTGGCTTTTAAGTATGCAAAGCACCGCGGCACAAAGCTGTTGAAGGCGGCAGCTCATACCCCCTCAGTCAGGAGCAGACAAAGAGAGAGAGAGACAGAGACAGAGACAGAGAAAAACAAACAAGCAAAAATCAATATGTGCCCTTCGAGCTTTTAAGTATGCGAAGCACCATGCAGCATGTCGCTTCAGGAAGCAGCTGCACAGAAGGTAGCAACGTGAAGATAATCTTTCAGCACTTTTAGACGAGCCTCCGTATCGTCTAGGTGTTAGAACAGCCCCCCTGCTCAATCCCCCTACGTCAGGATCAGAGAAAGTCAGCGCAAGAGAGAGAGAGAGAAAAGTAAGTTGGGTAGCTTCTCAGCCATCTGCCAATAGCGTCCCTTGTATGAAATCAACTGGGCAAACCAACTGAGGAAGCATGTACCAGAAATGAAAAGGCCCATTGTCCGCAAAAATCCGCGAACCAGCAAAAAATCCGCGATATATATTTAAATATGCTTACATATAAATTCCGTGATAGAGTGAAGCCACGAAAGGCGAAGCGCGATATAGCGAAGGATTACTGTACAGTAAGAAAAACCCACTCACACGGGAAGAATGTACAAACTTTTATGCAGGATTCAAACCAAGAATGTTGGATCGGTAAGGCATATGTTAAATATTGCTTCACTATCCAAATACAGTATACGCAGTAAATAACACTAAACTTGCATATAACATGACCGCAAGATGTGTCCACAGAAATTAATATTGAGAGTTTGCATTCAGGTTGTTCTGTCATATTATAAAACACACAGACAACTTAAAGTGTTAGTCAGACATAACTATTATTTTCAAGTTCCCACACACGTGCATGCAGGAGGAAGCTGTATGGACCAAGTGAGAGTAATTCCACTCCAGGCCAGGGGGTGGTGGGGTGCACTAAACCTTTTTCTGTTAACTCTGCAGACCAAACATGGGAAAACCTGTCTGATTCATCCCTGAAAACGTCACTTCCAGTTTCGGCACCCAGAAGCATGTCATTTCCGGTTCCGGCACCCAGAAGCACGTCATTTCCGGTTCCATACATCACTTCTGGTCTTGGCATTTAAAGCCACCACCTTTACAACAGTGATTCAGTTCTTGTTTAGACTCCATTGAATGCACATCAGTGTTGATTTTCAAACCCATTGCAGCCAGGGATATTATACGGGTAGCTGCCCAAACCTTTTTAAGTGTGTCGAGTCTGATTCATCATTTCACAGTGGCGTAGTCAGCAGGATGATGACCTCCTTATTAGACCAGAAATCGAACCTAAACAAAGACTCAAAACACTACACCAGCCTACAACCGAAGAAGGGTCAGATAGGTAAGTGCCATTCCCGAGTCGCCAAGCTGGGGGTCACTCAGTGTGTGTCGGGGAAAGCTGGAGTGTGCTGCGACCCACCAATCTTTCAAAGGCAATGAAAGTGTAGAAAGGGGACCTACAGGCTACAGCCAGGTTCGGATGGGAAACTTACACGGGAAACATTGGGGACTTACTATGGGCTCTTGAGTAAGGGGACCGTTCCAATGTACCCCACAAAAGAGAAATCTTTTGAAAAAGGTGGGGGTGCCCCGGGTTAGCAGGCAAGGAACGTAATGGCCTGGACATTTAACTCCACTAGGGCGATGAATGAACAGGCATGTAAATTATGGGCAAAGGCAGTAAAGTGGCTAAGGCCACATGAGAATAATACCTATAAGATAGTGGAGCAGGTAGCATGTGCTTTACTGCTCTGTGCCCTGCCCAATAATATCACCCAGCTGGCCTGAGGACATAACAATAAGATCTCACTATTTGAGAAAATAGATCAATTAAGAACGGAAACCTGCTTGGGAGATCCAGAACGAAACTCGTGTGAACCCAGATGTACTTGCATCCGTAACATTGAGTCCCATTGCTACGATGCAAAGCTTACTCTGGTTAAACCTGATGCATGGCGAAGGGCTCCGCAAAGCAACAAAGGAGCCTGCGGAGTGATACGGAGGGAGGGGTGGTGTGGTCTGGCTAATCCTCTGGCCTGTTCACATACGGGAGTATTGCTACTCAATGGACACAAGGTTGATTCTTTGTTTGATTCTGGCAGTAACATTTCCATTGTTGATCGCCATCTAGTTAAGACCAGTCTAACCTGTATTCATGAGGACGTCTGCCATCTGTTACATCTGCCACAATGGCGTCTTGAGAATGGCGGTGGCAGTACTCAAAAATCCTCCATTTCCCGTTATACTGGGTAGAGATTAGTCAGACAATAACCATGGCATAACGCTCACTAATCCCAACAGGGCACTAGGTCTTGTTATGGATGCAGAAACAGTGACCTCAGCTACCTCCACGCCAACTTCACAGCCAGAAGAGAGACAGAATTCTGCTTCTAATGATGATATCAAGACAGCTGGGCCATCACAGCACAATATGTCATCTTCAAGTGCTGCTCTGGCTCGGGATGAAACCACGCCCATTGAGGTCGAATCTGATCCTCTCACCTGCCTGCAGTTTCAATTTAGGTAGCCCCTGGCTTCATTTAAAAGGGAGCAGTGGAATGATGACTCCCTTAAATTTGAAAAAAATGCAGTAGATCTGATAGATGGCCAATGCACACTACATCTCATGCCACAGGGGCCCCACTTTGTATTAAATAACGACCTTTTGTATCGGGTAGCAGAACATGAGGGGGAGGTAAGGCCACATTTGTTAGTACCACAGACTTACTGGCGTCAAGTCTGTGAACTAGCTCACACCCACCTCCTGGGAGCCCATCTGGGCCCCAAGAAAACACTACAGCAGATTCAGCTCCGATTTTTTTGGCCCAGGATTAATGAGGTGGTCTACCGTTTTTGCATATCCTGTCTGGAATATCAATTGCGGCAGATTCCTAGGAGGGACTGTGCTCCTCTAGTTCCCTTACCCTTAATTGACGTCCCATTTGACAGAATCAGGGTCGAGCTGGTGGGACCCTTAGAACCCTCGGCCAGGGGACATAAATATATAATGACCCTGGTACATCATGCTACCCGAAATCCCGAAGCTGTTCCCTTACACTCAGCGACATCGAAAGGTATCACACAGGAATTGTTAGGTAATCCTGACGGAGCAAGGGATGCCTTTTACCTGGAAGACATTCAGGGAGATTGACAAATTACTGAAAATAAAACATTTAAAAACCTTGGTATATCATCCTCAAACCAATGGTCTAGTCGAGAGGTTTAATCAAACTCTCAAACAGATGCTATGAAAAGTGGTCAATGAGGATGGAAGGAACTGGGATTAGCTTGTCCCCCTCGTCCTTTTTGCATATCAGGAAGTTCCACAAGCCTCTACGGGGTCTCACCCTTTGAATTAATATATGGACAACAACCCCGAGGTATACTGGATATTTTGAAAGAGGGTTGGGAGGAGGAGGCACTCTAATAATATACTTAAGTATATCACGCAGTTACGCGATAGATTTGCAAAAATTTGACCTATCCTAAAATCTCACATGGAGAAGGCGCAAGCAGCTCTAGTCCATTGCTATAACCGTGGTATGTCTCTTCAGGAGTTCTGCCCGGGGGATTGGGTCATGATTTTAGTTCCTACCTCATATTCCAAATTACTGGTACATTGGCAAGGCCCATGTGAAGTTAAGGAGAGGTAGAGGCTGGTTGATTATTTGGTTAAACATCTAAATCATCAACCCAATGAGTGGATTTATCATTTAAATTTGCTGACGCCATGGAAGGAAAGGGACCTCAATCCCTTCTCTGAACAGCCCCGCTCACTCTTCTCTCACAAATGAAACCTTAATTTCGGTGATAATCTGACCTTGCCTACAACGACAGGAGCTCGAAGCAGTTATCCTGTCTGTCCCAGAGGTAGTAAGTGAGAAACCCAGACGAACCTCCCTGGTTGCACATGACATTGTGATGAAACCCAGGGATATAGTCCAACAATGCCCATATTGTCTTCCTGAGGCAAAAAGGCAGAAGTGGAGCTGAAGGTCAAACAAATGCTGGATCTAGGTATGACAGAGGAGAGTTATAGTACCTGGCCCAGTCCTGTAGTATTGGTCGGAAAGCCTGACGGGAGTTGGAGGTTTTGCAATGACTTCTGTTGGCTTAACCAAGTCTCCCAAGAGTACTGGCAGGTTCCTTTAAAGGACTATGCAAAGGAAAAGACAGCGTTTAGTACCCCTAGTGGACACTGGTAGTACTGTGTCCATTCGGATTACATGGGGCACCTATGACCTTCCAACATCTGGTGGACAAAGTGCGCTGTCCTCATAATTTGTATAGTGCTGCCTACTTGGATGATGTTGTCATCTATTCCGGTACCTGGAATGAACACCTACAGCAGGTTCAAGCTGTATTGCGGTCACTAGCGTAAGCTGGTCTTCATATTAATCCAAAGAAATGTTACTTTGGATTGGTCGAAGCCAAATATTTAGGATACCTAGTGGGCCAGGGTATAGTAAGACCACAGTGCTCCAAAATAGATGCCCTATTGAATTGGCCCCGTCTGATGACCAAGAGGCAGGTACAGGCCTTCCTCGGCTTAGCAGACTACTATCACCGGTCTGTACCCCGTTTTTCTGAGAGAGCAATGCCCTTGACCAATCTTAGAAAGAAGGGGAAACCAAATCATGTGGTATGGAATAATACAACAGAAGCTGCATTTAGTGACCTAAAAGAGGCCCTTACATCAGCTCCACTGTTGAAAGTACCTGACTTTTCTGTACCTTTCATCCTCCAGAAGGACGCTTTGGATACAGGTCTTGGAGCCATGCTGAGCCAAAGTGTCAACAGAGTAGAACACCCTGTTATGTACCTAAGTCGGAAACTGTTGGACTGTGAAACCAGGTATGCGGTAGTGGAGTGGGAAGCATTAGCGATTAAATGGGTGATTACTCAGCTGAGGTACTACCTCTTGGGTCGTGAGTTCACCCCAATGACGGACCATGCACCTTTGCAGTGTATGATCTTACACAGGGACTCGAACCCACATGTCACAAGGTGGTTTTTAGACCTTCAGCCATACAAGTTTTCGGTCATTTATTGTCTAGGTGTACTGCAGGCCAATGCCAATGCTCTTTCCCAAAGGCACAACCTCACGGACAGGTACGCCCAACTCAACAGGTCTGGGCTGAGGAGGTGGCCATGTCACACACATGCGAGTTGGAGGAAGCTGTATGGACCAAGTGAGGGTAATTCTGCACCAGGCCAGGGGATGCCGGATGCGCTAAACCATCTTCTGTTATCTCTGCAGACCAAACATGGGAAAACCTGTCTGCTTCATTCTTGAAAATCTCACTTCCAGTTCCAGCACCCAGAAGCATGTCACTTCTAGTTTCTGATGGCCCAGAAGCATGTCACTTCTGGTTCCGCTGCTCAGAAGCAAGTCACTTCTGGTTCCAGCACAAGAAGCACGTCACTTCCGGTTCTGGCTCTGGAGCCCAGAAGCACATCGCTTCTGGTTCCTTACATCACCTTTGGTCTTGGCATTTAAAGCAGCCATCTTAACAACAGTGATTCAGCTCTTGTTTGGACTCCATCGAATGAACATTAATGTTGATTTTCAAACCCATTGCAGTCAGGGATATTATATGGGTGGCTGCCCCAAACCTTTCAAAGTGTGTTGAGTCTGATCATTTCACAAAGTTTAGGAAATTTAGGAAAGAAAAATTGTGGAATCAAAAATGTAATGTGCCAGGCATTCAAATCCATTAAATAACTACAAGAGTATATTAATCTTATTAGCTGTGGATCTAACAAGTTCACTTTGGAATTCAAATAATCTCTTAGAGCAGTCAAAGCGATACTTGTGTAGTCTTTTTAGATTGCTCTCCAAATATTTTTTGACATTTACAGTGTTTTCTAATGTTTTTGTTTTACAGTTTAAAAATTCTGCAGTCAATAGTTACTGATCAGTCAGACTACTGGATTTATGTCTAAGGAAAGTATCTGTGTGAATTTGTTCATATTATTCATAAAACAAAGTACAATGCATAGCAATGAAAACCTATCAACATAATTAGTAATATATATATATACAGTATAATACATACATCATAAATACGTAATATAAATATTGTCACACACGTGCGCATGGGAGGCAGCTGAAGGGCTTGAGTAAGGGCAGTTCCGAGTCATACCGGGATGTGGCAGAGTGCACGGACTCTTTTTCTCCCTTTCCTGTAGACCAATCATGGGAGATTCCACCTGGCCCTCTTGACATTACTTCCGGGACCGAGCCTATGGAAGGAGACCTTGCCGGCTCCAGCCCCTGTGATGTCACGTCCGGGCTCGAACCAATGGCTGAAGACCTTCATGAGCCAGACCCCTATGACCTCACTTCCTGTCTTCCCCTTTAAAAGCCTCCACCTTTTCCCTATTCCCTCAGTTCTGTTTTGGACTTGGTTTTGTGCACAGCAGTGCTGTATTTACTTGTTCGACTTTGCAGCCAGGAAATCAATTATACGGGTGGCTGCCCCAAACCTTTCCATGACTCTGAGTCGAGTTTGTGACATTGGCATAGCTGGCAGGAAGGAGAAGTCCCAGAAGAGAAGGGGACAGGACCTGCAATGTACCCAGGTGGAAGCGTAACGGGGCTGAGTATTCAGGCGGGGAGGGTGTCCCGTGGTTCGGCGAGACCCGGTGCGGTCTCCGCTCCCGGCACGCGCAACTAGGCAACCTAGAGAGGCCAGGGAGTGTGCGGGAGGGGCTCACAGAGTTGGGCTGCTCCGGAGGGGGAGGCAAAAGGGGCTTATTATGCTCTCTCGGAGGAGAGTGCCCACCTCCCTGTGAAACCAGAGCCCCAATTACCACCTAGGGGTGCCCCAGACTGGCAGGTGAGTAAAGTACAAAACTGGAGGTTGGACCCAGAGCGGCCGACCCACAGACAAGCCTGGTCCTTCTGGGCAATGGTAGGGCAGTGGTTAAGGCCATCTGAGAACAAGCCCTACCACATAATAGAGTAGGTAGCCTGCTATCTGCTCCTGAAAGCGCTTCCCCGTGGCTCCACCCAGCCGGTCTAGGGCAAGCAGTTTAAGAACATGGCAGAGCTCATAGAGCTTCTGGAGACTCAAAGGACAGCCTCACAATCTGAGGGAGCAAAACCGTTCCTTGGTCGAACTCAGCCAGAGTACATCCCAAAACCTAGCCCCCCCAACCACCCCCTCCCCCTATACCAGAACAACCCGGAACTTGTGTCAGTGTCCCCGGAGTCGCGGGCTTGCAAACCGCTTAGAAACAAGGAGGGATGTAGGTGGAGGGGGAGAAGGGGTTGGTGTGCTCTGGCTAACCCATTGGCGGTCCCACATACAGGCGTGGTGATCATAAACGGGTACAAGACCACGGCCTTATTCAATTCCGGTAGCAACATTAACATTCTTGCCCGCCGGTTTGTGCTGCCGCGACAGTGATTAAGAATTAATATAGCTTGTGTCCACGGAAAAATCCGTTGGTACAGCTCCTCCGCTTGTCACATCAGTTATGGAGGATCGGTACAAAAACTAACCGTGGCCGTTCTTCCGCTTCCACCACACCCGGTGATACTGGGGCGGGACTGGTCAAAAATTAAAAGCAGTGAGACACAAACCACTCCTGGTGTTAACTTGGGCCTAGTTATAGACGGAGATGAGCCGTCTCAAGCTGCCTCCACGCCATGTAACCAGCCAGCTTAGAGAGACGAAACGGCCTCCTTGAGTGACGTGGCAACACACGGACCGTCGCGTGCCAAGACGTCATCCACTAGCGCCGAGACGGAACAGGAGGAAACCACGCCCCTTGAGGTCGTCCTAGACCCTCTCTCCCTTTTGCGGTTTCAATTTAGACAGACACCGGCTTCTTTTAAAAGGGAGCAATAGAATGACGACTCCCTGAAGTTTGCCAAAAATGCAGTGGTCCTAGTCAATGGCCAGTGCACTAACCAATCGATGCCACAGGGTCCTCACTTTGTGTTAGACAACAACCTTCTGTATCGCGTGGCAGAGCATGATGGGCAGGAGAGACGGCTACTGCTAATCCCGCGGACCTTCCGGCGGCAGGTCTATGAGTTAGTACACGTCGTACCCCCTAGGTGGCCACTTGGGCACCGAGAAAACCCTGGAGCGGATCAAGCTCCATTTCTATTGGCCGGGAATCAATGAGGAGGTTCGTCGCTTTTGCACTTCTTGCCCGGAGTGTCAATTTCAACAAATTCCTAGGAAGGACCATGCTTCTCTTGTTCCTATTTCCCTGATTGATGTTACCTTCCACAGAATTGGGGTCGATTTAGTCTGACCTCTAGAGCCTTCAGCCCGTGGACACAAGTACACTTTAGTTCTCGTGGATTATGCTACCAAATACCCCGAAGCTGTTCCATTGCACTCAGCTACTTCTAAAGCCATCGCACGGGAATTGCTAGGGGTCTTTCCACGTGTTGGCATTCCTAAGGAAGTCCTGACGGACCAAGGGATGCCCTGCCCTTTACCTCGGAGATGTTCAAGGAGACTGCCAAGTTACTTATAATAAAGCATCTAAAGACCGCGGTGTATCATCCTCAAACCAACGGTCTGGTGGAGAGATTTAATCAGACTCTAAAGCAAATGCTTCGTAAGGTGGTCAGCGAGGATGGAAGGAACTGGGATCAGCTCCTCCCCCTCGTCCTTTTTGCCTACCGGGAAGTCCCACAAGACTCCACGGGGTTCTCCCCTTTTGAATTATTGTATGGCAACAACCCCGGGGCATATTAGATATCCTAAAAGAAGGATGGGAAGAACAGGCTCTTCCCTCTACAAACATACTAGAGTATATTGCGCAATTACGCAATAGATTTGGTAAGATCTGCGGTGAGTTGGCACCCTGCCCGGGATTGGTTCCTGCCTTGTGCCCTGTGTTGGCTGGGATTGGCTCCAGCAGACCCCCGTGACCCTGTGTTCGGATTCAGCGGGTTGGAAAATGGATGGATGGATGGATGGATTTGGTAAGATTCGGGCCCTCCTTAAAAGTCACATGGAAGAGGCCCAAGCAGCACAGGTTCGATATTACAACCGCAGCACGTCTCTCTGGGAGTTCCACCCGGGAAATCGTGTCATGGTCCTAGTACCTAGCTCCCACTCTAAGTTGCTTGCCCATTGGCAAGGCCCCTATGAAGTTAAGGAGAGGAGAGGAAAGGACTCGTCGATTATTTGGTGAGTCAACCCAATCGTAGGCCGAGGGAGCGGGTTTATCATGTAAACCTGCTGAAACCGTGGAAGGACAGGGATCCCAATCCCTCCTCCGGTCAGCCCCGCTCACTCTTTGCTCACACGGCTAGCCTTAACTTCGGGGCAGATTTAAGTCCCAGACAATGACGGGAGCTGGAAACAGTTATCCTGTCTGTCCTAGAGGTAGTGAGTGATAACCCCGGAAGGACCTCTCTGGTTGAGCACAACATTGTGACAGAGCCCGGGGTTATAGTCCGAGAACGTCCGTATCGTCTTCCCAAGGCAAAAAGGGCTGAAGTGGAGCTTGAGATCAAGCACATGCTGGAATTAGGTGTAATCGAGGAAAGTCACTGTATTGGTCGCTAAGCCTGACGGGAGTTGGAGGTTTTGCAATGACTTCCGTCGGCTTAATCAAGTCTCCCAATTTGATGCCTATCCAATGCCACGAGTGGACGACCTCCTCGAGAGGCTTGGACAGGCTTAATATTTGACCACACTGGACAGGACAAAGGGGTACTGGCAGGTTCCTTTAAGACTCCTTTAAGGTTAAAACCGCATTTAGCACCCCTAGCGGACACTGGCAGTATCGTGTCCTTCCATTTGGGTTACACAGGGCTCCAGCAACCTTCCAGCGTCTGGTGGACAAAGTGCTCAGGCCTCATAACTCATACAGTGCTGCCTACCTGGATGACGTGGTCATCTATTCCAGCATGTGGATGGAACACCTACAGCATGTCCGAGCGGTATTGCGGACACTTGGTGAGGCCGGGCTTTGCATTAATCCCAAGAAATGCTTCTTTGGATTGAACGAAGCCAAGTATTTAGGCTACCTGGTGGGTCAGCGTACCATGAAGCCACAGTGCTCCAAAGTAGATGCCATTTTGAAATGGCCCTGTCCACGAACCAAGCGGCAGGTCCAAGCCTTTCTCGGGTTAGCGGGGTACTACTGTTGGTTTGTGCCCCAGTTCTCGGAGACAGCGGTGCCCTTGACTGGTTTGACAAAGAAGAGGGCCCCAAACATTGTGGTATGGACTGAAAAGACAGGTGCTGCATTTAGTGACTTGAAGCAGGCCCTTACGTCCGCACCTATTTTGAAGACACCTAACTTTTCTTTGCCTTTCATCCTCCAGACGGATGCTTCGGACACAGGCCTGGGGGCCGTGCTGAGCCAAAGTGTCAATGGTGTGGAACACCCCATTATGTTCCTGAGCCGGAAAATGTTGGACCGGGAGACCAGGTATGCAGCGGTGGAGAGAGAGGCTTTGGTGATTAAATGGGTGATTACTCAGCTGAGGTACTACCTGTTGGACCGCGAATTCACCCATGTCACGGACCATGCACCTTTACAGTGGATGGCCCTGCACAAGGAGTCGAATCCGCGGGTCACCCAGTGGTTTCTTGACCTCCAGCCGTACAAGTTTTCACTCGTTCATCGCCAGGGCGCTCTTCACGCCAACACTGATGCTCTCTCTCAGGTTCACGACCTCTGGGTCTGGGCTGAGGGGGGGGCCTTGTCACACACGTGTGCATGGGAAGCAGCTAAAGGTCTTGAGTAAGGGCAGTTCCGAGTCATACCAGGATGTGGCAGAGTGTACTGACTCTTTTTCTCCCTTCCCTGTAGACCATTCACGGGAGATTCCACCTGGCCCTCTTGACGTCACTTCTGGGACCGAGCCTATGGAAGGAGACCTTGCCGGCTCCGGCCCCTGTAATGACACATCCGGGCTCGAACCAATGGCTGAAGACCTTCATGAGCCAGACCCCTATGATCTTACTTCCTGTCTTCCCCTTTAAAAGCCTCCACCTTTTCCCTATTCCCTCAGTTCTGTTTTGGACTCGGTTTTGTGCACAGCAGTGCTGTATTTACTTGTTCGACTTTGCTTCCAGGAAATCAATTATACGGGTGGCTGCCCCAAACCTTTCCATGACTCTGAGTCCAGTTTGTGACAATATATAAACCTTCAATAAACCTAGTATTACTGTTCATATTTTTTAACATGAAACACATTAAAAACACAGTTAAAAACATGAACTGAACATATACAACAATCTTGTTTTCATGATTTTTAAACTTATTTTCAAGAGGTGTGGTACCAATTAATATTTGTATGTTTAAAAATAACATCAAAATACTTGTGTTACAATAAATAAATGAAGAAATGATACACTTAATGACAATTTATGAGGACAAACTAAATTATTTTGATTTGTAGTGGGATAATGAAAGGTATTAGCGTTTATAAGCACTCCTGTCAAATACCAAGTAAAAGCAACCTAATGGTTTCTTGCATTCCCTGTATGTTTCTGGTTACCAGCACATGAATTTCACTGTTTGCATTGTGTTCTACCCTGCAAAATGTGGGTCTTTGAAGTTTAATGTTTTTGCGGCCCTGGATAGATTTTATTATAAATCTGAGCAAACAGCAAGCCTCCTGGATTTCTGTAATATGATCTCAAACATTCAAAGTACATTCTGCTCCTGTCTGTGTGGCTTTTTCTCTGCGTACTCCAGTTTACCTCCTAAATTCCAAAGACAATCTTCTTAGAATAATTGTTAGCTTTAAATTATTGGCATAGGGTGAAAGAGTGTAGCTATGGGCATAAGTGTGCTGTGTAAAGAACTGGCATCATAATTTATGCAGTCTTTTGCATTGTGTTCAGTAATGCCATTATCAGAACTAGTGCCCATGGCATGAACCGGACATGGCAAATCCAGATAATTGAGACATGAATGGATTTAAACGTTAAATAATTTATCTGTGTTTGCCAAGAAAGATCGGTTTCTTTTCATGGAAATTAATGGAATGCTAAACCCAAAAATTATTTTTTAATGTTACTTATCCTATGCATTTTCTAATGATGGCCGAGGAAAACGTTTTAATGTTATGTTTTTATGGAGAAAGAAGATTTAAAAAATGTTTTATTATATAATACAATCCAACGATGACCAATGCTATACTTCGGCAATACGGTATGGTACTACAGCAATGGGGAAAAAATCTTACATTACTCGTATAATCCACATGACAATATGCAAAACATATGCATTTTTTTGTAATATATTGTTAAATAGATACTTCCAGAAACATCAGCAATCATCATAAACAGGAAACATATTCCCATAATTCCAAGCTTTTTTAACCTTGCAATAGCATCTTTTAGGTATGAATTATGCTATATACTTTTGACACAAGGCATGATAAAATATTCCACGCATCAATAAGGCTCAGTATTAAATTAGTATTTATACTAAAACAGGCTTTAAAAGAACATACATAAAGTAACAACATATTTTCTTTCCCTGTAATTTTCTGAATAAAAATTATTACCTATGAAGTATGCTTTTGAACCTTCAGAATTACGTTAAGATTTGAAAAACAACCAAAGTACACAACCCAGCATTGCTGATGAAACAACCAAAAGAGTAACAACATAACCAGCAAATGGTACACTTACTCTGTAATCTGGGCAATCTGAAAAGTAACAATATAATTAATATAACATAACTGCTTTCAAGTTTTAAAACCATTTATGTAAGTAAGAATTACAAACAAAATGCAAAAAAATGTCAAAAGTTCAGTTAACCTTGTAGTGGATGTTAAACAAAAGAGCAAATTATTTCAAAAGGAAAGGGGTACAGCACCCTGATCAGGGATTGTTCCTGCCTTGCACTTAATGCTTACTATCATAGCCTCCAGCCTCCCTATGAACCGATTCAGGATAAGCAAGCTAGGAAAATGGATGATGGATATTTTTTTACATATCATTCACATATGTATTCATGTAGGACATCTGCAGCATACACTTATTATGTTGACTGTCATCAGTATTACTTTACTTGTACGTATATTTCTATAAGGGCTGAGGTAAGACTTCTCTTGTATTTGATATCACTGGAATACCCGAAATTTTATTAAAGGAGGAATTACTGAACTGTGGATTCAGTGATTTGTGTTTAAGTACATTAGCTTCTTAAATAAGGAATACATCTTTTAAAGGGAAAACGTTATCCTAAGCTTCTCTCATCATTAACAATGACAAAGGCTTCTCTTATTATTAACAATGACACAGCAACGCTTCTATGCTACACAAAAAATGAGCAGTTATTCAATAGTTGATGGAAAAGCCTTTGGGACTACAGATATTAAAAAGACATTGTAAGGAGAACGGGGAGAAATGGAATTGTCATTATTGACCTCAGCTTCAACTCATGTTACCTATAGCAAGTACCACTAATTACCAACAAGAAAAGTGAAGGTGAAAAAACTTCCAACAAATAGCTGCTGACATCAAATGAAGGAAGTTCTGAAACTGCACTTTCTTTTTCTTTCTTTCTTTCTTTAAACGATAACTGAAATGTATGTTTTTCAGTATGTTAATGATGATGATAACAGCCTTCAAAGTAATTAAGATGTATCATCTGTTTAGCATCAAAAACAACAAGTAACGTATTAACAACACAGTAATTTATGTATTTCTACATCATTAACTGTAGCTCTTATTTAATCACTTCTGAAGATCATAATTTATTATCAACTATCCACAATGTCAAAATCCCATTTTGAAATTCCACCACATATTCCATTCCTGAAAAGTGAAACACCAACATGAAAAAAGCAGTTTGCACCATTATGAGCAAGGCCCTTAACATGAAAATTGCTCCAGGGATGCTGTACAATAGAATCATGGAAAAAGACAATTTCCCCTCTGACATTTTATTTTTCTTTACTAAATATGCTAAGCTGCAGAAATACCTGTTTTACAAAAACCTGTAATAAATCTGATTTTGCATATCTAGATAAATAACACATACAATACTGTGAAATTTCAGTATAAAAGTCAAATGAAGTCAAATGTCCTCCTTATATAATTATAATCTAAAATATAGTTCATATTTATAACAAGAAATATATTCCTCAGCAAACAACACTGAGAAAAAGAAAGAAAGAGGAAACATTGTGACTACTTATTTTTATGCAGCATAACTGGGTAATTCACTCCCTCTCTGAAAATAAATGTACAATGCATCACAGCTGTGCAGTCGCAGTCTGTGAGGTGTGGCACAAATATACCATATGCCAAACGCTGAAATCAGCCATCTGCAAGCAACATATCAAAACAAATGTTCTTTTCATAGTGCTTTTCACAAGGGCCAAAATGGTTTCACCAAAGATACAAGCACTTCATATTGCAAGTGGGTTGCCAGGGCAGGAGAGACACTAACTTAGGAGAGAATAAGGCCATGAGTTATGACCATGAGTCATAAAAAGGTACAGGCAAAACATTCTGATGACTGGGGGTGGGCAATTTGGCCAAAAATACTATATCACAATATGATTAAACATTATTACTGTTATTATATATACTGTATCATGGTATAATATTTTTCCATATACTTTTCACTGCGGTGGGCTGGCGCCCTGTCCGGGATTTGTTCCTGCCTTGCACCCTGTGCTGGCTGGGATTGGCTCCAGCAGACCCCTGTGACCCTGTGTTAGGATATAGCGGGTTGGAAAATGTCTGACTGACATATACTTTTCAGACTAAATTCAGTTTGAGTGCTTCTGTTGGCCCAATTTTATAGGTTAACAGTGAGTAGATCTACAGCAAGGTTTGTTTTCATAAGGACCATTTTACACAAGTAATCAAAATAATACATTTTATTTATATAGCACCTTTGCCATACTCAAAGCACTGCACTGAATTTCAGAATGAACAACAGGGAAAAGCAGAAAAAGATCAAATAATTAACATTGGACAGAAAAATAATACTAAAAAAAATAATTACATGGAGCACACAGCTTTGAATTTGAATATCAGACAATAAACCACAATGTAATACAAAAATACAAATACTACAAGAAAAGCCAGAACAAATAACAGAAATTGTGATACAAATGATAATTATAGCGAGTACCTGAATAAAAAAGTAAACTGAAAGGAAGGGTCAGAATGTAGGGTGAGTTAAATGCCTTCATGAAAAAATGAGTTTTATGTTTGTTTTTCAAAAGAATAAATTGAGTCAACTGATCTAATTAATTTATATTCAAAATATCTTTATTGGGCAAAATAAAAAATAAGAATAGCTGAACAAGAATAAACATATATTGTACATACCAATAAGAAGACGCAGAATATTTTAAAATGTGTAATACATAGACTATACAGTAAAAAAATTAAACACAACTGACAAAAAATATTCAGAGATATTCAACCCAATTCCTTTGACTCCTCATTGAACAAAAACAAGCAAGCCTAACTAGACTTTAACATTGCTTTCAAAACATCTTTATGAACATTAAGAAAAGCTATATAAAAACAAACCAAAAAAAGTATATCTCCATTGACTGAATACTCCCTCAGCAAACGATATCAAACCAAAACCTACAATATTGTATGTACAGCCAACTAAAGAAACTTTTCACACTTGTCACATGACTGATTTTCATAATTTATTTCTACAGAAATCAATGTTGGTTGGCAATTTTTTAAAAAGATATTAAAATTAAGAACCATCATTATTTGTAGGAAACAAAATGTGTCCCACTTCATTGCTTTTTACCTATGAATATAAGCAGCATTTCAACATGCAGTACGTGGATCAAAATATGTAAAAATAATGCTTATTGTTCCCTACTTATAACTTTATATACTGTATACTTAAAGTTTTCTCCTACTTTTATCAAACCGCCTGTGCTGCTCTATTCTCTTTAGTGCTCAAAGCATGTGCTTATTTTATTCAATATTTGAGCCAGGACTACCTTGATATCTTTATCATTACCATTAGTGTTCAAAGTAGAACAAATAATCATAAGCTGGCTTCTTCAGCGATCACCTCACAAAGTCCAAAAATATGATTAAATCTAAAAATCATAGAGGAGAGCGAAAACAAGTCAGAACATGTGATTGTAAACAATTTCTTAGGCGGGTTGGGGTTGGAGGTGGGTTGTGGTTGTGTCTGTGAGAAGTGCCACTGTATGAGAAGGTAACAGAACACCCATTCCCCACCACGCGCCATCTCTTTTGCAACAAGTAAACAAAGTGTCTTGCATAAGTTTTCAACTGTGATAAAAATTATATACAAATATTTCTACAGGTTGATCAGTTTCTACTGGTGCGTCGTTTCCACCAGTAGATTGTGCACCCCTAGCACACCTGGGTCCTCATGTATAACGCCGTGCGTAGAACTCACACTATAACATGGCGTAAGCACAAAAGTGGGAATGTGCGTACGCACAGAAAAATCCAGATGCAGGAATCTGTACGTACGCAAACTTCCACGTTCTTCCGCTACATAAATCCCGATCAGCGTGAAAAGTAACGCACATGCACGCGCCTTCTGACCCACCCCAACTCCTCCCAGAATTATGCCTCTTTGAATATGCAAATCAATATAAATAGCCTTCTATGAAAAGACAATGGGAAAAGCACGGGAGAAAATAAGAATTTCAGCAAATACAAAGTGGAGGCAAAGGAAAAACGTACTATTTGTTGGTTTAAACAGTGGTATAATCAACAAAAGGAAGTTGATCAAGTGACAGAGTGTCGGAGAAACTCGAAAGCTCAAGTTCACAAAGTCGCACAGTGCCCGAAATAAAAAAGAAGTCACATATCAAAGTCGCCGTGAAAAGGCGAGTCGTAGCCCACCGTCTGAGTGTCATATGAAAGCTTATTAGGGTACAGACAAAAAAAAAAAAGTAGAACATCATAAACTTCATCTTAAAATCGTTTAATTTACTAGTTTCTTAAATTCCATTGTAACTAAAGTAGCACTTTAAATGCTTTGTTTCGTATTTGATCTTCTATGTGCTCTGTGTGTGAATCACTACCTCCTTCTTAAACGGGCTTTCTCTTTCTCCGACAGGACACATAATCCATTACATTCATGATATTACAGCTCTCTGAATAATTAAAATACTGAGATGTATACGTGATATCTTTTTCATGATGATAGGAATGAACACGTTATTAAACATGGGAACACGGTGGCGCAGTGCTTGTTCATGTCTCAGGCAAGAGGCTTGCTGCGCCATGCGCAACCTTCGATGAAATAATTTATTACAGAAGTACTGTCTCTTTCAAACGTACTAACCTCCAATTCCTGTCATTACTTTTCTTTCTTCAAATACCCAATCGCCACACAATCAGCTCTGTAATAGATGTGAAGCCATTTGTAAGCTTAGAACGCCGATTCTTCAAAACTTTTAAGGAACATTGAAATATCTTCGTAGTACATGTTTAATTATTCTATCCGTCTATCTTTCCAGTATCGTGTCAGCACTAGCAAGAATACAACGCAATGCAGGAACAATCCCTGAACTAGCTAGCTCTGCGGCACCGTGTCCTCACATGTTTAATTATTAACAATACAGATTATTTAAATGAAGTTAAAGATTTATCTGTATAATATAATCAACATATTTTGCGCATTTCATCTTAAAAATGATATCGTCATCACATGTAAATACGCGCTTTATAAAGTGGCGCAGGTTGTGCAATATTATAACTGTAGTGCAAGTTTACAGTGAGGTAATTGTACTTATAAGTACAAACAGTTCTACAAGGAGCACTTGATGGACTGATTGAGTGCGTTTATAGTTCTTGGGATGAAACTTTTTCTAAACCGCAAAGTCCGTACAGGAAAGTCTCTGAAACGTTTTGCCGTGGCTCAGGCAGCGTCTGCTTCATGCTGTATACCGATAATTCTCTTTCCAATTAGCTGCTGCTGTGATTCCCCACTCAGATACAGTGATATAAATACTCCGAGTGGTGCAGTGAGAGTAATATGGAAAAAGATGATCTGCTGTGGCAACCCTTAACAGGAGCAGCTGAAAGAAGAAGATGCATTGAGAGTTACAACGCTAAAGCAGTTATGGTATTTGGAATACTATGGCTATTCCCTGGACCATTATATTGCTGCAGGTTAATTACAATCAGATGCATTACACTAATAAACAATATGCAGTTAGTTTCAGTGTATTTATAAAGCCGCGTCAGGAATGTGGATCTAAGAAAGAAAGGGTAACCACACAGGAACAGTAGCACTGCTTTGACGCTGGGTGTCGTCAGTCTGCAAAACCGAGCGGAGAAATTGCGTATGCCAGAGTATGAGGTACCGTGGAAATGTGCGTGGCTTTACGCCAAGTTTAGGTTTTATACATCGCGATTTGAGCGTGGAAACGTTCGTACGCAACATTTCTGTGTGTACGCACCGTTTATACATGAGGCCCCTGGTCTAGAACTGTTTACCAAACAATATTTTAGTGTTACTGCCATCTCAAAGTCAAGCAGATTTTTTATAAGACCACGCTGTATATGATAGCTGTGGGAAGATTTATAGAGTCTGCATTGTACAAAGCAATACAAAAATTTGTCAATTAACATTTTTTCAACTTCACCTTGTTCAAATTTGCTGGATGTTGTGCATGAAAATCTATTTTCAGGTATTACAACATTTTACTGGTCTTACATGAACACTTTAAAGCTGCCTTTCAAAAACACATTCGTTTTCTTAATCAGTTCATTTGGAGAATTAGTGGAATAAATGGGACCGATTTTAGCTCAACTTTAGCTGATGAAAATTGGACCTAATGTTCTACTCTGCAGTATTTTGGTATGACTCCCTTCATGATGGTGAATTGTTCATACCCTTCAGTGGAAAAGTACCATCAAAATCCTTAACATTCCCCTCATAAAACTAGACAGTGGGATAGTGTTGTTTTGATGGTAGATAATTTTAGGTTTCTATAACATGGCATCTTTGTTTTTCCTCAATGAGATACATTTTAGATAAATCCATCCAGAAATATTTTTGCAAAAATGTAAAGAATAATCCAGAATCTATTTTGTAGACTCCATAAAAATGCCAGTGTTCTTTCTAGTTAATAAAGGTTCTCTATGTGTTACCAGTCCAATACTGCTACTGCTGTTCATCTTACATTCTAGTATTTTGAAATGAATGTGGACATTAGCTGCTACACAGAGTCTACATATCCTTGGATGGGACCTGTGGGACGGTGTCAATCTGCCTTTTCTTACTGTTCTGTGGTATAATTTTGAAGGCTCTCCAGATCTATGATTAGCAAAATAAAGGTGTAAGTTTTTTTTTCAACACTAATTGAATTCTGCACTTTTGATTAAGGCTTTATAGCACTCTTTGACTAATGAGCACTTTCCAATCTGTTCCTGAGGTTGCCTGAGGTTTCTTTAGATCACATCTTGGTACTGTATATTACACTAACCTGTAAGGAGAAGACTAAACTGGCTTGATTTCCAACTTTGGCAGTGCCCCTCAGAAATTAAGTGATGCAATTAGTTCTATGAAAAACTTCTGTACCATGTGTTTATATTTAATCACTGATTGAGAGGTGGAGGACTAGCAAACATTTACTCAAGCAGGTTAAAATGTAAAAATATCAGTTTTGGTAAATTCAAGTCTTTTGAATATCTCGCCATTATTATTCAGGGAGATTCTCACGTTCTAGTATTATCCGTGTATAGACCTCCAAAATTCAACGCGTCTTTCTTTGAGGAATTCTCTGACTTAATATCAATCTTAATTACGAACTATGACACACTCTTAATAGTCGGCGACTTTAATTTTCATATAGATAATCAATGTGACCGGAAAGTAAAAGAATTTATGAACCTCCTGGACTCTTTTGATTTGAGACAGCTCGTTAATCAGCCTACACATAAAGCAGGTCATACGTTAGACTTAGTAATTACTAAAGGACTAAAAGTTGATGTAAAGCAGGTCATTGATATTGGTCTATCAGACCATTTTCTTCTACTCTTTAATATAGAAATAATGACAGAAAACACTCATGAGAAGCATATTGTTAAAAAACGCTTCTTTGACTCATCAGCAGCTTTAAAACTTTCAAACATTCTAACCAATCAGTCCGTTTATAGTGCCAACTATAATAGTGAGGAGAATGTAAATAGTAAGGTGGAAAGATTTAATACTAAAGTGAGGGCTGCTGTTGACTTAGTTGCACCTGAAAAGACAGTTAAAAAATCTTCTAGCATTGTTATACCATGGAAGACCCAAAGAGTGTCTGATTTAAAGAGAACATGCCGTAGAGCTGAGCGTAAATGGAGGAAAACTAAACTAACTATTGACTATGAAATATTAAGAGTTAAAATAACAGAATACAATAACACAGTCCGTCTTGAGAGGCGCTGCTATTTCTCTAAGATTATAAATAACAATGCTAGTAATCCCAGAGTCTTATTTTCAATAATTGATCATCTGTTAAACCCAGGTAACTCAAAGGAATGCCTCCTAAGTGCTTCCAGTAAAACCTGTGAGGCTATCGCTGTATTTTTCAATCAAAAAATTAATGATATTAGAAATAACATAGTATATCTCCCCAACACTAAGGATCCTCCTAAACCCCCAGTACCCCATAATAAACAAATTAAAGTCTTTCACTAGGATAGATTTACCTGATTTACATAAAATAATTTCTCAAATGAAACCCTCCACCTGTGCCCTTGACCCAATACCAACAAATTTTTTCAAAGAAGTATCGGGCGTGCTTAGTGATAATGTTCTTGACATAGTAAATTCGTCATTAGATACGGGGGTCTTCCCAGACTGTCTTAAGACTGCGGTAGTTAAACCCCTACTTAGAAAAATAATCTCGATCCCTCTGCTCTTGAAAATTATAGACCCATCTCTAACCTGCCTTTCTTAAGTAAAATTCTAGAGAAGGCAGTCATTATACAGTTAAATGAGCACCTCAATAAACATGCTATTCTTGATAAATTTCAGTCAGGTTTTAGAACAAATCACAGCACAGAAACTGCACTCGTTAAAGTAGTAAATGACTTGCGGGTAAATGCAGACAGAGGCCATTTATCTGTTCTCATCCTCTTAGATCTGAGTGCCGCATTTGACACCATTGATCATAATATTCTTAAGAATCGCCTTAGTCAATGGGTGGGCCTCTCTGGCAGTGTCTTAAATTGGTTTGAATCCTACCTGGCAGGGAGAAAATTCTTTGTTAGTTGTGGTAATTATAACTCAAAGATACATGATATTCTATATGGTGTTCCACAAGGCTCTATCCTGGGTCCACTGCTTTTCTCAATCTACATGCTTCCATTAGGTCAGATTATCTCAGGGCACAACGTGAGCTACCACAGCTATGCTGATGACACACAGCTGTATTTATCAATAGCACCCGATGACCCCAAATCTCTTGATTCGCTAACACAATGTCTAACGTGTATCTCAGAATGGATGAATAGTAACTTTCTCAAATTAAATAAAGAAAAAACCGAAATCTTAGTGATTGGCAATAATGGATACAATGAGGCTATTAGAAATAAACTGGATGCATTAGGATTAAAAGTCAAATCGGAGGTAAAAACCTTAGGGGTAACCGTTGATTGTAATCTGAATTTTAAATCGCATATTAATCAGATTACTAGGACAGCATTTTTTCACTTAAGAAACATAGCAAAAGTTAGACCTCTTATATCATCGAAAGATGCAGAGAAATTAGTTCATACGTTTGTTTTCAGTCGGCTAGATTACTGTAACGCACTCCTCTCAGGACTACCCAAAAAAGACATCAATCGTTTGCAACTAGTGCAGAATGCAGCTGCTAGAATCCTTACCAGGAAAAGAAAATCCGAACACATTTCTCCAGTTTTGATGTCACTACACTGGTTACCTGTGTCATTCAGAATTGACTTTAAAATTCTGCTTATGGTTTATAAAGCTTTAAATAATCTCGCCCCGGCTTATATATCGGAATGTCTGACACCTTATATTCCAAATCGTAACCTCAGATCCTCAACGGAGTGTCTCCTTAGAATTCCAAGAGCAAAACTTAAAAGAAGTGGTGAGGCGGCCTTCTGCTGTTATGCACCTAAAATCTGGAATAGCCTGCCAGTAGGAATTCGCCAGGCTAATACAGTGGAGCACTTTAAAAAACTACTGAAAACACATTATTTTAACATGGCCTTCTCATAACTTCACTGTAATTTAATCCTGATACTCTGTATATCCAATTCATTATAATAACTATTCATTCAAAATCTGTATTAACCCCTACTCTCTCTTCTGTTTCCTTTTCCGGTGCACGCCACCACCATCTACCCAAAGCACCGTGATGTTACAACAATGATGGATGGATTAAAAGCCAGAAGTCTGCATGACCATCAGCATCAAGTGACTCCGTGAAAAACCCGAACTACAAAGAGGACTATTTCATTTATGTTAGGTAGAATGCCCAAAGGGGACTGGGCAGTCTCGTGGCCTGGAACCCCTACAGATTTTATTTTTTTCTCCAGCCTTCTGGAGTTTTTTTTTGTTTTTTCTGTCCACCCTGGCCATCGGACCTTACTCCTTTCTATGTTAATTAATGTTGTCTTATTTTAATTTCTTATTTTGTCTTTTATTTTTCTTCTCTTCATTATGTAAAGCACTTTGAGCTACTTTTTGTATGAAAATGTGCTATATAAATAAATGTTGTTGTTGTTGTTGTTGTTG